>NW_022436976.1:35402636-35692376 GCF_009761245.1 Sapajus apella | reverse complement strand
AGGGAGGGAGGAGGGAAGGAAGGAGGGAGAGAGGGAGGGAGGGAGGAAAATTTTTAAGGGAGCTTTAAATATATTTTTAGTACATCCATACACTTTTAGATTTTAGAGTAGTCTTGCTTAATATACTTCAAAGATTTTCCTGGCCACAAGATGTACTGCTCTCTCTCCTCTGACATGTGAACACTTCATCAATAAATATTTGTTTGATTAGTAAATTAATGAATTCTGAGAGCAAGAAATCATATGAAAAGAGTGATTTGGGAAGGAAGGAAAGGTTTTACTTTTGATTATAGTGCTAATCAGCTTTTCTTGTCTAACTCCCAACCTAGTTTCTTAGGTATTGGTTTTTATCTTCCTCCTTGTTCTCTTCTAATAATATTAGCATCAGTCACCACTAGCATCTGTGGAGGGATTACCATGCCAGGAATAGTGCTGAGTGTTCCATGTACATTATCTCATTCAGTCCTTTTTATACCAGTAAGAGCAAAGGCTGCCCTGAACCACCAGGTTCTGTTCTCATCCTTTTGAATCATTAAATAGGGCTGAGATGAAGGTGTGGAGGGGCCAAATGAAGACGCTAGACACTGTATGCTATCAACATGCTTAATGAACAGTTCTCAGCCACCATGGTGTGGTGAGTGGGTAGAGGGCAGGTCAGTGAAGAGTTGGGGTAAGGCCGGATTCTAAACTTTCCTATCAAGAAGTGAAAGAGTGTTAGTCTACACAGAGATGCTCCAAAAATGCTGCAGGTTTGAATGGGAAGGAACAATTTGGGAACTTACAATATGGAGATAATAGATTAGCTTTAGTGTACATAAAATGTTGTATGAGTGCACATTTTTCTGAGGATATAGGGCCAACGCATTCATTAGGTTCTCTAGTAGGCCCATACCAGCCCAAAGTTTAACCCTCCTGCTTGAATGAGTGCTTCTTAAAATCTGCATTTGACATAGAGATGAAAAGTAGAATGTTCGTTACCAGGGGCTGGGGAAAGTAGGAGAATGGGGAGGTATTGTTTAATGGGTATAGACTTTCAGATTTACAATATGACAAGAATTCTGGTGATGGCTGCAAAGCAATGTGAATGTATTTAATACCTCTGAACGGTACACTTTAAAATGATTTAGATGGCAAATTTTATGTTATCTGTATTTTACCACACTTTTACAAATTATAAAAAATCTGCATTTGAAATATATTTGTATATGCCTGGCATATAATCAGTGCTCAATAGATGACTGGTTGCTTACCTGTCCTGCTCTCTTTGTTATCTGTAAAATGGGATGATATTAATACTTTGTTGGCTTGTACTTCACAGTGTTGTTTGAGGGATCCAGTAAGCTAATGGACATGCAACAATTTTCATTCATTCTACAGTCCTTTATCTGGGACCTACCAATTGTTAGGCCTTGTTCTATATTCAGGATATGCTGTAATAAACAAAACAGATGTGATGTCTGTGCTGTGAACCTCAGAGTTCGAGACACGAATTTTTATGAACTGTAAAGTGCTACACTCAGAAAAGCATGGAGGTAAACATGTCTCTATACATCTGTTCAAGTGCATTTTTTTTTCTTTTTTTTTTTTCCTTGAGACAGAGTCTCACTCTATCTCCCAGGTTAGAGTGGAATGGCACAATCTCGGCTCATTGCAGCCTTGATCTCCCAGGCTCAAGCCATCCTCCCACCTCAGCCTCCCAAGTAGCTGGGACCACAGGCAAACTGATCACCATGCCCAGCTAAATTTATTTTTTGCTTTTCATAGAGACAAAGTCTCACTATGTTGCCCAGGCTGGTCTCAAACCCCTGGATTCAAGTGGTCCTCCCACCACAGCCTCCCAAAGTACTGGGATTATAGGCATGAGCCACCATGCCCAGCCTGTTCAAGTGCATTTCTATAATATGGCCACCCCTCACTCCTTGCCCAAAAGGACAAATAAATCCTCATCCAAATGACCATGACTGTCATAAGAATACAAAAAGGAGGTAATCTGTAGACCTGGGCTCCAGTCCCATCTGTGCCTCTAACTAGCAGTGTGACCTTGAGCAAGTCATTTCCCCCTTCTGGTCCGTAGTTTCCTCCACTTTAAAATTATAGGATTGGGCTTCATGGACTCTAATGTTCTCCAGTGTCTGTTGCACAGCCACACTGTGAACTCAAGAAGAGTCCTCTCTTTGTCTTTGTTATTGCTGTATCGCCAGGGCCCAGCACACATCTTGGATCCATCTCTGTTTACCTAACATACCCAGATCTAGCCATAGTGGAAATAAACCCTTTTTAAATGTGCGTATGACCTGACATATCCAGGAAGTAGTGTTACAGGTAACTTGGGTAGACAAAAGGAGCCTGTATTGTGTTGAGAGTGGTGCCAGAAGGGAAGAGAGGGGTGGCTTTTTATTTTCCAGGGGCAGGAGGCTGGCTGTGCCTTCACTCCTCACTTCCCCTCTACAGAGATAAACGACCCTGGTGATGATCCGGCAGCTGCACGTCTGAAGCCTTCCCTCTTGCTTTTGTTGTATATTTTGCAGAAAAGAGTGGTAGGAGGGGTGAGGTTAATGCGTTGAGTGTGAGTAATTAGTCATTCAAACCATCGACATTTACAATGACAGGATTTGAGTGCCTACGTTATTGTGCACTGCTCAAATAGTTTATCCCTGAAATTTCCTGCCTGTATAATGTTTCTTAAAATATATCACAGAAACATAAAAGATTTAATGTAGTGCTTTGTGTAACCATTAGAGTTTGAAGTCAACTGAACCTCTTCAATGCTCTATCCTGGATGCTGACTGTAATTCTGTTCTTAATTGCTATTCAAAAGAGGAAAGGAGGGCAAGTCAGGGGCTTGGAACCTGGTCAGCTGCAAAGTTGGCTGTGAGGCCCATACAGAATGTTTCATTAAAGTACATATGCACACTTGGGTAACTGATATATTTATTTGCAATGAAAATTGTGTGTTAGAAATCAAAGGCGTTAGCCTGAGGAAGCAAGTGTTCTGATTTTGCCCAGCCAGCCTCCGTGCTTACTGGAGGGTGTGTTTTCCACCAGCACATACCTTTTCTACCTGGGTCTGTCCCTCTGTTTCCCAAGTAGAGAGTACAGGTGTCCTCTCTTTCAGATCTAACACTTAACCTTAAAATGCTGTAGTTTCATATTCGTGCATTTAATATCTTTACATCTTGGCAACTTCTCTTACTTTCCAGGTAATATTTAAAAATCCTCTTGGTTCAGTCACATGTCAGATTTGATTCTGATGTTTTACATTTCTTTTTTTTTTTTTTTTTTTGAGACGGAGTTTCGCTCTTGTTACCCAGGTTGGAGTGCAATGGCTCAGTCTGGGCTCACTGTGCAACCTCTGCGTCCTGGGTTCAGGCAATTCTCCTGCCTCAGCCTCCTGAGTAGCTGGGATTACAGGCACGCGCCACCATGCCCAGCTAATTTTTTGTATTTTTAGTAGAGACGGGGTTTCACCATGTTGACCAGGATGGTCTCGATCTCTTGACCTCGTGATCCCCCGCCTCGGCCTCCCAAAGTGCTGGGATTACAGGCGTGAGCCACCGCGCCCGGCCCTGTTTTACATTTCTGATTCTTTTTTTTTTTTAGCCTGTGTTGCATCCTAAGATGTATCAGTAAGACCTGTAAGGGGTCTTATCATAGGATATATAATAACACATTTACAGATGTTTCTCACCTTTCAGACTGTACATTCTTTTTGAGAAAACTCTCTTTGTATGTGTGCATTTGTGTGTTTTCATCAGTTCCTTCTGAATATACAAAAGAATAACTGTGTAGTGTAGGTGCAGAGCAAAGAGAGCTCCATTTACATTGGATGAGAATGACTTGACCTAATTTATAGATGTGGTCAGCTGAAGTAGCTCAGTAGTGAACACTGCATATCACGGCTCCTTTTAGAAGCTTTGGGATCAGCTGGGATTGTCTAATCTACAGATAGGGCTCATCTCCAGGAGTCAACATAAATGAGGAAATCCACCTAGAGTGTAAGGAGAGCCAAAAATCTGAAGGGGGAACTGAAATTACTTTGCTGCAGCCTTGTTGCTTCATAACCTTCCTGCATCAGGTGGACCTCTGAGATGTCCACATGGAGAAGTGCTGGTTTTCACTGTGTGTCTGCAGACAAAAAATGAACTTGACTGTCAGGTGACCTTTAAGAGTTTTAGTCCCACAGAATCTCAGCATGAAATTCTTCCACATACTACATCATTAGCACCAAATAAGCCTCCTTGGTACAGGTATTTTCTAGGTGTTTTTGGGGAAGCTGAAAGAAGTATAACCTGAGAACAGGGAAGGGTTTCTAAAGATTGTGGGCCTGGGGTATTTTTGGTATTAAATCAAAATGTAGTCATTGGACAGCTTTGTGGTTCTGCTAGTCAAGCCTCCTGAATGGATAAATTCTGATTTTCATGTTCGTTATTGAGTTGGCAGTGCTTCTTATGTTTGTTGCCTGGACACCTGACTCGGTGAAGCAGTGAAACAACACAGCAAAGGCAGGTACTGCAAAGACCCAGAAGGCCCTACAGCTTGGCAGAGCTAAAACCTGCTTCCTAGCCAGGAGTTGTGCTGATGCTCTATAATGCCATCTCCTTTAGCATGCCTCCTCCCTGGGGACCATGTCCTTGATTTTTTTTTTCCTGGACCCTTTCCTAGAGGGCAAAACAGCTGAATAGGCTTTACTGGGTACAACTTCCATGAGTTCTGAGGGGAGCTTGATTTAAGAGTCTTCTCAGAAACTTTTTACTTTCTCCTTGCTGTCTGGACCAGCCTTCTAGAATCCTAAAGTTGACCTGAAGCCAAGAAGAAAGTTCTGATGATGGGAGAAGTGGAGCCATTTAAATTACTTACATGATGGTAAAGAATCTTAGATGCTCCCTATCTTTCTCAGTCTGTTTTATTTCCTTGGCTCTTCTTGAGACTTCATGTTTTCCTTTTTGTTTCATTTATCATTTGTGACCATCAGAAGATGAAAGAATTAGAGTAACACCTATGTGGGGCATGATGAGGAATAATAGTTATGATGCCTCTGAGCCCTTTGTATTTTAGACATTTAATGTACACGATCTCTTATCCTGAAGATAACCCTTCATGGCAAGCTTTTATTCCAGTTTTGCAGAAGAGGAAACTGAGGCTTAGAGTATTGAAGTAACCTGCCTCAGATCCCACAACTAATAAGTGATAGAACTAGGATTTTAAATAAGCTGTTGTCTTGACTCAAACTCTCATTACTTTTTTACTATACCACTCTGCTTCAGATAGAAAATAAAAACAAAAACAACAAATGGTCTCCGAACATTGATGGGGATGTGGAACAATTAGAACTTTCATACTCTGCTGGTGGGAATACAAATGGAAACAGCCACTTTGAAATACTACTGGTAGTATCTACTGAAGCTAAACATACATACACCCGATGACACCAAAAATAGAATCCTAGGACTATCCCCAATAGAAATCTGTACATTTATGTACCAAAATACAGGTACATAATGCTCATAGGAGTATTATCTATAATTGCTCAAAATTAGAAACAACCAAATGTTCATCAACAGATAAATAAAATGTAGTATTTCCACACAATGGAAATTGCTATAGCAGAGGGAAGAACAATGAATTGTTACATGTAACAGAGCAGATGACACTCCATACCTGTGTGAAAAGGCACAAAAGAGTATGTGTTATATGATTCATGTATATAAAGGTTAAAAAATAGGTAAAACAAATCTGTGGACTAGAATTCAAAATAGTGGTTAACTTTGAGGGGTGAAGTAAATGACGGGTGAGAACCTCAGAAAGGCTTTTGGGGTGTCAGTCATGTTCTGTATTATGATCTGAAAGGTATAAAATGTGTTCACTTTGTAAACATTCTTTGTATTGTACCCTTAAGTCTTATACACTTTATTACACATATAGTATAGTAAATGAAAATACCCCCCAAATCCTCTGAGCAGGCAAATGGTAATAATAATGGAAGCTCCTAGTTATCGGATGTCTTTTATGCCTTGATATCCTCCTCTATAAGATGTAGAGATTATAATATTGCCTTCTTGTGAGGAGACAGTGAGAGAAGTCACATTGGATGATTGGCAGAGTGACTAATAAAATATCAGTGATTGCGGTTAAGTGTCCACCACTGTTCTGGTTCTTTACATAAGTCATATCATTGGATTGGTTCTTATCACTTTGCAAGGCAGGTGGCATTGTTCCCATTTTTCAAATAAGGAAAATGGAGGCTCCTAGGGTTTAAGTCCCTTGCCCAAGGTCACACGGCTAGTAAGTGGCAGAGCATGATTTCATTTCCAAGGAGTTGATGACCAATTTCTGAGGTGACAGAAGCCATTTTATGATGGACAAATAGGGGATGATGATAAGACAAAATGGAAAGTTGGGAATTATGGGCTGTATCTGGAGCCAGGAAACCCGGGTGCAGGCCTAGACTTGGACCCCATTTTTCTCTAACAGAGAAATCCCTGGACATCTCTGGCCTTCATCTTGAATGTGAGAGTGTTGAGCTAGATTTTGTTTCTTTAAGTGCCTTCCAGCTCTGCAATTTTGCAAATCTCCATGTTTGTCATCTGATACAGGGCATCTTCATGACATGACTTCATGAGCTTAAACTCATTTTTCATGTAAAACCCTATTTTAGCATCTTCTCAGAACTTTCCCTGAATCTTCCTATCCTGTAAACAGGAGTAATTGCTTCTGTATTGCATGGTCATTGCCCTACACCAACTATTTACCTGTCTGTGTCCTCTATAGACTGTAAGCTTCTTGATGATAGAGATTCATTCATTTCTTTATTCTTGTGCATGCTGCCTGGAACATTCACAGCAGGCAGAATTCTTTGTTTATTAAAATATTTAAATCAAGAGACAAAGTCCTTTTTTTTTTTTTCGAGACAGAGTCTCACCCTGTCACCCAAGCTGGAGCACAGTGGCGCGATCTCGGCTCACTGCAACTTCCGCCTCCCGGGTTCAAGCGATTCTCCTGCCTCAGCCTCCTGAGTAGCTGAGATTACAGGCGCGCCACCACGCCCAGCTGAGTCTTGTATTTTTAGTAGAGACGGGATTTCACCATGTTGGTCAGGCCGGTCTCAAACTCCTGACCTCGTGATCCGCCCGCCTCGGCCTCCCACAGTGCTGGTGTTACAGGCATGAGCCACTGCGCCCAGTCCGAGAAAGTCCTTGTTGAGTAATGTGTGAGTGGACAGCCTCAGGTAGTGCTAGACCTAAGGTGGAGGCCTAGAGAAAACTTTGCCTCCATGTTTTTTGTTCTGTTAGCGGCCTGGGAGAAACAATAACAGAACGGCTAGATTAAAAAAAAAAAAAAAAAAAAAGACATTAGATGACTTTGCAACTCCCCAGTATGTACCTATAAAATCTAAAGTTTGATCAGGGATTAAGCATCAGTGAAAATCTAAACCTTTCCCATATGGAACAACCCCACTTAATTTAATGTCATTTTACTTTATGAGATAGTTAATAAACAGGTAATGTATTTGATCTTGTGAGTGTAGCCCTCTATATTTAGCTTTTTCAGCTTTAATGGAACTGTAATTTTAATCATGATTATTACTTTACATTTTAATTATAATTTGGTGTGGCTTAAGTATACATTTCTGAGAGTGATTGTGTAATGAAAACAGGAATTAGCTTTTCATTAACAAAATAATGGGAGAGTTCCTACTGCATTCTAGTCTGTGTTCAAAATCTATGGGCTGGCCTAAAAATAGAAAGGGGAGTTTAACATTTTGGTTAAAAACATGCTTCTAAATTGGCTGTGTTCACAACCCAGTCTCTTGCTCCATCTTGCTTTATCTTCTTTTTCTTTTTTTAAAAAATAAACTTTTAAAAGAGACTTTGTGTCTGAGATTTCAAAAGGCTTTTTCAATTGTTTTTATTTTTATTTAGATAATTAGCACCATGGAGCCTCAGGTGTCAAATGGTCCGACATCCAATACAAGCAATGGACCCTCCAACAACAACAGAAACTGTCCTTCTCCCATGCAAACAGGGGCAACCACAGATGACAGCAAAACCAACCTCATCGTCAACTATTTACCCCAGAATATGACCCAAGAAGAATTCAGGAGTCTCTTCGGGAGCATTGGTGAAATAGAATCCTGCAAACTTGTGAGAGACAAAATTACAGGTATGCTCTTCTTCCATATCGTAGGCATGGGATTTGAAGCTACGTTGTTCCATTAGATGTGCAGATCTTAGCAGAAATGCACGTGTGATGATGCACCTGAGTATATCATGTACCCTGCATGCAAGATGGCATGGATACACAGTCATAAACTCACACCACATACACCACATCAGACCTGATTGTAGATTGGTAGTACTTGGAAGCAGATGACAATTTTGGCACATCTTTATCCTCATGTGAAATGATCCTTTGATTCTGTCCCCTTTTATTCTTAATCCGCCATCCCTTCCCGTTGTTCTTTAGTTTCCAGTCCCACACACTGCCCTTCCTATATTCTACACTAGTTTTTGTTCATGTATTCTCTCAATATTTGGTTCATGTGTGTCCAATGTTCTTCCATGTGCCTGAAACAAGTGTTTCAAAGGGGGCCACTGTGGATGTGTGGATGGTTGACACAACTGCCCTTGTCCTTGGGGAGAAACAGGCCCTAAGGATAGCAGATTATTCTGGAATACAACTACCCTACAGTAGGAGAGGGATGCTTAATGAAGATCTGCATTTGAGGTATTTTGTTCTATTTCATCTGTTTGTTTTGAAGATACTCTTTGAGAAGTGAGGGAATTTTTACTTGAAAGTGAAACAACACTGTATACGACTTCAATACATGAAATTTGTAGGTTCTGATTTTCTCCTAATTGACAACTGTTCATTGAGAACCAAATGTTTGCCACACACTTACACTATAATTCCTTGGTGGAATGTTTCCCTGTAATCTTATTGGCAGTGAGAATATTTTCTTAGAAATATATTAGGCTACATAATGATGGCAGTGAAGCTGCTACTCTCTGGTACTCCACTCCTGAAATCGTTCATATTCAACTTTGAATACTTGTCAGTTTTGAGTATTGACTTTTGTTTCCCTTTTTCTAGGTAGTTTAATTACTTAGCAATTGTCCTATCGTTTTTGTAAACAGGAAACTGTATTATTAAAATAGGGCGATACATCATCTTGATTTTAAATCAGAGAATACATTCTGTATGTGTGAGTGTAAATGTATACATTCTTCTGTTCTCATAATTTACATGTAAATTTGTTCCCCTTATAAATTAATTAGTTTGCAAAATCATAAAACTTAAATACTAGTGCTACTTTCAAAAATATAAGTCACATAACACTCTAGGCGCAATTTTCTTATTTGAAAATTGGAAGATAATGCTTGTCTCAAAGGGCTTATTGTGAGGATTAAATGAGAGGCTGGATACACTGCATCTGGCACAATGTCTATTGCATAGTGGTCCCTCAGTAAATAAATCTATTATTATAAGTACAGCTAGTATGCTTCAAGGAAAGTGGCCAGAACAGAAAAATTATATCTATCAAGTTCTCCAAACAGGGCCAGCTTTTGATGATCTTATACCAGAACACTGGAACATCTATCTTTTAAGAGAATTTCCCATACTTTCAGAAAGCCAATATTTAGATTCCTGAATAATCTTTCTATAATAGGATGATAATTCAAACCAAATTAAAACCAGTTAAGCATATGATTCTTCCTCCTACTCCTATACAGCAAATGTATTTTTGGTGTAGCCTTACCTTCAAAATACAGACTCTGCCAGCTATATTAGTGAATATTATTAATCACCTTTTCAGAATTCCTTCAGAACTGTAGAGATTTTTGAGAAGTACTGATTCATGGTGTTGTTCCTTGTTTTCTAAAGACACATGTTTAAACAAGCAGATTCCTTTACTGAAAGAATGCTAATTTGGTAGTTCACCGAGTGGATTTGAATAGGAGTGACAGCTTCGAAGACAGCCTTTAATTTGGTATACAAAACCAAAATTGTCAACTTTGGTTTGTTTATCACCCTCTCCAGCACAAGCAGAGACATACAGTAGCATCTGAGCTTAAAGAAGCAGCTTATGGGTTGAAAGCAGGAATACAGTTCAGGCATAAATTTATAATTATGCATTCTTCTTAAATTCAGGCCCCCCCAAAATTTTATTTGTAGAGACCTTATGGAAATGAGGCAGGGAAATATAGAGAGACCAGAGATATTTGCCCTCATTTGGTAGCAGAGTTTAATAAAAGTAAAACTTGTGGTTGTAAAGAGTGCTTATTAAATTCTTCATTTACACTACCTAATTAATTCTAGCATTTTAAATTAACAGTGAAACTAGTCCCTGCTGTACCATTCCATAGATGCAGCATATTTCCTCCATCCACCCGTTGTTCAGGTTTAATTGGCTATGCTAAAAGTCAGAGAAGGAGGGAGAGATAGGGCTGTGGGGAGACGGGGAAAGAGTGGGAATCGCTCTAGCGGAGGACCTTCCCGAGGCCAACATTTGGAGTTAGGTCACAACGCAGACTGGGAGAGGTGAGGTATATCACACCAGGCAAGTGGAGAGGCTGCAGCTGGTGGTTCAGAAGTCAGGGTAAATGACATCATGGGTATTTTTGTTGCCCTGATTTTTAACATCCCAGTCCCCCCTTTTCCTCCAACACCTCCTACAGATCTCAATGCATCTCGATCCTGTGAAGTTTACAAGGAGTTCTAAATATCCAGTGGGAGGATTGGGGGGTGGGAGGTGGCAAAGAGATAAGAATTCAAGATTAAGATTTTCCAGCCCCAACCACTCCCTAAGAGAATGCAATGGATTCCCTTAGAAGGTTCTGGCGTCTGTAATGTTAAAATCTCTTGAGAGAGAGAGAGGAAGAGATTCTGTTGATAGCCTTACCAGCAGGCTGGATTCACCCCTGGCTGTGAATTGTCAATAAATTCTCTGTTTGAGAACAGATAGAAGAAATTCGGGCGTGGACTTAAGTGTTACATTGTATAAACGTCACTATTTATCAAGTACTCCCTCTGCGCTGGATACTTGCTAAGCGGCAGACACACCCTATTTCATGTAACATGGAGGACAGCCTCCATTTTCTTAGATGAGGAAACTAAAGCTTAGTGATTTCCCCGGGCAGCAGAGTTATTAGCAGGTGGTGGAGCTGGGAGTCACCCCTAGTTTCCAAAAGCATGGTTTTATTTAGAAGCATGTACAGCGTAAAGACCTTGCCTAACCCCCACTTAATAACCCAATGTAACATTGTGTTCTTCTGAGCAGAGGTTGCTGGGCACCCTCTGGAGAATCTATCTAATGCACCATGGCTTTAAACAAAACTCATGTGTATAAAGGGAGGCACAGATAACAATATTTATCATCCTCTGGGGATATAACTCAGCCTTTGTTTTCCTTCAGAGTGGAACCAAATTTACTGAAAATGCCGGTTTACATCTCTGTTACTTATCTTCTCAGAGATATTAGATTTTGCTTTTTCCAATTGGGAAAGGCTACTTATCAGGATAATCCAGGTACCAGGGAGAAGAAAGGCATTTCCTGAGTTGCTTTTGTGTGCAGCCGTGACACGTGATGACATTGGACGCTAAGTCTTTAGCTTTTCTTCTTCATTAACCTGCAGACTCTGCTGCTGGGGAAAAAAAGGAAATGGCATGTGACCCACAAGGTCACCTGCAACCTAGAAACTCAGGCAAAGAACACCAAATACCTGGTAGAAATTGTATTATTCCCATGGACTCCAAGGAGTTGATTTAGTTTCTAATTTTTTTGTTTTGTTACCATTTTGGCTTTGGTTTGTAAACATTGAGATTACCTTACTGAATCCAACTTCCTATATGATCAGTATTTTAGGGGAGAAAACATACGGCTTGACCAAGGCAGGGTTAGGTGGCTCAGGATATGTTTTGGAACCAGCATAGCTGAATTATTATTTCTTTGCCTTTTTTTGCATTTTTATAAGTGTTTATCTTGTTACCACCCCAAAATAAATAAGGAAAGAAAACAAATAATAAAATAAAAAACAAAAATCTCTAGAAAGAAATTAGGCCAGGCGCGGTGACCCATGCCTATAATCCCAGCTCTTTGGGAGGCCGAGGCAGGTAGATCACCTGAGGTCAGGAATTTGAGACCATCCTGGCCCACATGGTGAAACCCTGTCTCTATTAAAAATACAAAAATTAACTGGGTGTGGCAGTGTGCACCTGTAATCCCAGCTACTGGAAAGCTAAGCCAGGAACATTGCTTGAACCCGGGAGGTGGAGGTTACAGTGAGCTGAGATCATGCCATTGTATTCCAGCCTGGTCGACAAGCGTGAAACTCCATCTCAAAAACAAAAAAAGAAATCAGTGTAAGACAACAAACAGTTTTGACCTGCCTATTTATATTGTGTGATTATTTACATCACAGTGATTAAAAAAAAAAAGAATTATATTTTTACTTTATGTCACTCTCTGTGTATCCATGCAGTGTACTTTTTAAGAGTAGTTTTCTATTCATTTCAGATGAGTGTGAGCTCTGAAGGGGAGTTTTTGAGGGCAGGACAGACCAAACTGAACATTATTGATAACAAAACTGAATCTATTAAGAGACAAGTATGTGGAACATGCTATTAATATGTAAGTGCTATGGACGGTTGGAAGAGGTGAGGTTGGTGTTAACTGGAGCTGTTGGGGAAAGGTTAAAAGATAGGGTTACGATTTAGGTAGAGGAAAGAAAGGCAAAGAAATAGAGCTAAAATTTTAGTCAAAGAACAAAAGCATTTTTTTTTTTAATTTCTCTGTGCTTTGGACAAAAGAAGTAGAGCTGGAACGTGTCTCTTTGGAAGCAGTGGTCTAATATGAAGCAGCATTACCAAATGAAGTTAAGCATACCAAAAAATTCAGTCAGTTAGAGTTGTACCCCAATGACAAAGACATTTCCTAAACACCACTTTAAATCCATGCCTTCATTTCTTCCTTTATAATACATGTCTTTGGTTTAATAATTATTATTTTGTGAAAAAAGAATAAGGCCAAAAAAATAACCTTCACTGCTGTGGACAAGAGGATGGATATTTTGCTGCTGCCTTTGTATCTGAATTTACATCTCTAATTAAATGAACCAGCTCAGTTTTGATGCAGCAACATTGGGCAACTTGTGTTCTTTCTCGAATTTCTGAAACTGTTAACATCCTGTATGTGTCTCTCTCGGTAGGTGAGATGTGGGACATGGACCACAGCAGTGGCGACAGTATCTATTAGAGCATCTAGGCCAGGAGTCATGACAGAGCACAGTCTATTGAGTTGAAAAGGAGAGGAGAGTGAGGGTTCTTGATTATTGTAATGTACCTTATATACTTTCATGTACTGGACTTAAAGGAACAGTATGAGAATTTGGTTGAATTTTACTTCTGAGATAATAAACAATAAAAGACTCTGAAAAATCCTAATATACAAAAATTCCTTGAACTCACTCCCAAAATGTGAATTTAGCCCCAAGGTGAGTTTATTGGCATAATTTCTTACAACATACAGCAGACATATAAGAGTAATTGCAGCAGCTTCTATATTTTTTTGTGCCTTAATGTGTGTACTGGGCACAATAATAATGCTTTAAATATAGTAGCTCATTTAAATAATAAATCAAGCTAGCTTGGAGAATCAGAATGGCCAATGGTTTTGAGTACTTAGTATGTGCTAAGCATTGTGCTGACATCAGCAGACAGTGTCACGTAATCCTCAAGATGGCCATTTTATAGATGCAGAAACTTGAAATTAGGAGCAGTTGAATTACTTGCCAACATGACTTAGCTTCCAAGTTAAGGGAGCTGATATCTGAACCCAGCACTGTTTGACTAATTATGAATAATCTAATTTATACTTTATCTCTGGCAGTTTCCCCCCAAATGCTAAGCTGACTCCTCCCCTTTACAAACCAACTCAGCTTATATACCTGGAGAATAAAATTTTTTAGTACAAGGAAAACATAATTAGAGCTCAGAATCTTTTGTTTTGGAAAATAGCACACTGTGCATTAAAAAGATAATTTTTTTGTATTAAACAGGTCACTGCTTACCTAAACAAAGAAGACTAGACTTGGAGTGGTTTTTTCACTTCTGATATTCTCCTTTCATGAAATACTCTTAACCTTTTCTTTATTGTGCAAGAACTGTATTGAAATGGATGCTGCCTACAATTTAAGCATAATAAAAACCCAGCCTAATTTAGGCATATCCAAGAAAATCCCAAGATATTGATTAACTAAATGAACTTTTCTACATGCACATCAGAGGCAGAGTCATTAGTGATGGGAAGAGTATAGCAAATGGTAGCATTTATCAGCATATTTTGCTGCTGATTTGGAAAATGTGCTTAGTATAATGTGATGTGTCTCCTGAATTCAGAGGAAAATCAGGCAGATTTGCATCTGTCATTTTATTTATTACCTCCCTGCAGTCATACATATTCTACAAAGAAGAATAAAAGAGTTTTGATTTGTTGACATGGGAAGGGGGGTTGGTTATTGTTGGAGGTGAATGGAAAATTTTTAGGTATGGAGAAGATTTGGCAGCCTAATGGGGTTACAAAACAGGAGATTTGAAGTCTGCCTTATTAGGGGGAACTTGAAGAAAGTCAGAACGTGAAGTGCAAACAGTAAACCGTGTAATCATTGTGCTTCTTACACACTCATCAAGGGGAATCAGAGACTTTCCATCCTTTCTAATTAGGGCAGGTTGGCAGTTGAGTGGAGCTGTGAGGTTTAGGGTTTGTGCAGGTACATTATGCATCTTTCGACATAATTTCTTCCCAGGATGGCAGTAGTCAGGATTACAGACCAGGTATGGTTTCCTTTTGCCTCCTGACTGTGTTCCCCTTCATCTTACCTTCCAAATCAGACAGTTCTGCCCTGCTTCCGAACTCAGATAACCGTAGGAAAGTGTTCTCACATCCCAGGAGAGATGTCTCAAAGGATTTTTACCTAGGATGTGAATCAGGCCTGGGTATTTTAAGAATTTTCTATTTCTGTACTTTAGCTGACTGTTTGGTTCGTAAGACCAATTCCCTGTTCACGCAGCCTTCTCTTCTTCCCCCAACACACACACACACACCCCCACACACTCACTCACTCACCCCTCCCTTCTCTGTAAAATGGCCTGGTTGATTGAGACTAGGAACTAAGAAGGAAGGTAATGTCAAACTGAAATTTCCACACATTATCTAAAAATGTAATTCATCAGCTTCAGGGTAGGAGGAAAGTGCTTTCTGAAATGTGTTAATGGGAAATTCATTTTCTTCGTGTCTTCTGTGAGGTGTAGTAGTGGTGATTTCTTTTTTCAATCTACCCTCTCACCCCCATTTCACATCTCCCTTGCTGCTCTTAACTGATAAAAATTCTGTATCTCTGTTTATTCCTCTTAAGAACTAAAGATCTTTAAGTTGCCTTTTCGTTTTTTCTACAGTCCCAAAATTGAGCTTTGATAAGAGAAGATATTTCCAGTTTGGAGAGAAGATAAAATTCAGATAGAGATCATATATTTGTATAAGGTTTTTACATTTGTAAAACATTTTCAGTCAGCCAACAGTATTTATTTAGTGTTTACTCTCTCAGACCAAATAAATGTTATTCCCTTTCCTTCCGTTCTCTGAAATTCTGTGTCACAGTCTGTGAGGAGGCCAAAAAGGATAAGATATAGTTTGTGCCCATGTGTTGCTGCAGGGTAAATGAGTCAGAGAAACCAGAACAAATGACAGCCCTCCATGAAAGCCTGGAAGGGACTGGGAGCCTGCCACTTACTACGCATATTACTACACATCTACCTTTGCTGTTTTGTGGGTAGGGGCAAGGGGAGAATGGGGGTTATTTTGTTTTGCTCTTCACCAAGGCCCAATCTTACCCTTCCTTGGTCCTGGCTATTAATGTCATTGGAAAGATAGTGAAAAAGGATTCATAAAGACAGAATGAAGTCGGAGGTTTGATGGAATGCCTGCTATGTGTCAGCTACAGTGCTAGGCATATTACAGATGTTATCTCATTGAAGCTTTTCATCAGTGTTGCATGATAAGTGGTTTTATTCCCACTTTGCAGATGCGGAAGCCAAGACCCAGAATTAGTCAGCTGGTGAGTGGGGTTAGGTTGTCTGACTGCAAAGTTTATGGTAAGGTTTCTGTTACCTTACCACTCTCTCTGTGCTGAACGAAGACAACATCAGTTATGGGCATTCAAAGGAGAAAAAGATGACAATGGACTGAAGGTCTCAAAGCAAGCGTCAAAGAAAAGCGAGCTTTCAGTGTGGCCCTGTATTTGGCAGAAATTAGATTGTAGGAGACCAGTCCATGCAGAAGAGGCAGCTGAACCAAGCTTCCGAGATGTTGTTATGGAGTGAATGTTTATGTCCCCTCAAAATTCTTATGTTGAAATTCTAACCCTCAATGTAATTGTGTTTGGAGTTAGGGCCTCTGCGGAAGTAATTAAGGTTAAATGAGGCCATAATGGTAGAGCCCTGATCTAATAGGATTAATGCTCTTATAGGAAGAGGAGGAGAGACTGAAGTTTTCTCCATACACATGCAACAAGCAGGAAGGCAGCTATCTGCAAGCCAGAAAAAGCCTTCACCAGAACCCAACCATGCTAGCACCCTGATCTTGGATTTCCAGACTCCACAACTGTGGGAAAATAAATTTCTGTTATTTAAGCCACCCAGTCTGTAGCATTTTCTTATGGCAGCCCAAGCTGCCTAATACAGACATCTTCAAGAGATAGTGAATAGAACAGGCAGGGCTATTCCATCAGGTAAGTGAGGATACCACCTTTGTGACATGAAATAGCTGAAGCTCAGAGACGTTAAGTAATTAGTCCAAGGTCACAGCTAATAAGTGGTGGAGCTGAGATTTGAACCCAAGTCTGTTTCTGAGGTCTGTGTTCCTTCTACTTTGCTGATAACTAACTCTATCCAACACAGAAGGAAGTTGACCCCTTTTAGACTTCCCATGGCATCTGTGATCTGAGAATCATTGTTTCTCTCTCTAAGGTGACGTACCCATTTGCTCAGTTACTTGCTTTCCACCTACTTCAAGTTCTTGCAGATTTCTAAGTTTAGTTTTCTGCATGTCCCTTATTTTGTAGTTGAATGTCTAGTGAGATGCAAGTCCTCATAAACACAAAGTGGATAGAGGTAGCTAGGGTAATAACTCTAATTCCTATGGCTGCTGATGGAATTTCTCATCACAAACATCTTGAATCAGATTAAATAATTTTATTGGTGGTATAAACATAAAATATATACTTAGCAATTCCTGATATTTGCTTTTTGTGTTTGTTTTCAGAGGATTTTATTTTATTCAGAAGTATTTATTCAGTACTTCCTTTGCCTTGTTGAAGTATCCAATATAGGCAATATCTACACTCACTTTACAGATAAGGCCGTTGTAGCCCAAAGATAAGTCAAGAGCACTTGGCTTCTTATTTTTCTGGCTCTTTCTTCCTCTCTTCTTTTCCTTGCCAGGTTTGTTGTCGTTGTATTGTGTGTGTGTGTGTGTGTGTGTGTGTGTGTGTCTGTGGTTTTGTTTTGTTTTGTTTTGTGTCCTGGTTCCTCTTTCTGCTTTTTTGTTTTTTTACATGTTACTTTGATCCAGAAAGGATTTATGTTGGCTTGTTAGATAATATGGAAAAAACTAAAATCGAAATAACCATCAATTTTTTTAAAACAGGGTAAAAGGAAATGGATATAGAATGGTAAAAAGAGACCAGAGGAAGATTAGTAAATTAAATGGGGCTAAATGACTCAAACGGATCACCTAGTTTTAGTTTTCTTTACATCAAAGAAAAATGAGTTGTGACAGCTTTGGTTCCTTTCTCAAGTGGTTACCGGAATCCCAACCCCACACCCTTTACCACCACCAGCTCTGTAGCCCTTTCTCTGGATAAACAGTCCTCTGATTGTGGAGATAGTTGCCCACTATAATGCTGGATTGGATAGAAAGCCTGAAATCACATACATGGACTTTTCCTCATCTTTCTTGCCTAGGTCACTTTGGATGTATTGACTTGCTTTTTATGGCTAGGACCAGCAGTAACACAGAGAAACTGCCTGAGTGAAGTTCTTGTTTTTATTAACATAAGGTATAAACAATGTGTCCTATGGTGGAGGTGTTGTGAAGCAGGCCTTCCTTGCCTTCTGCCCTGAACTGAGGCATTACTGAGGTGTTACTGCCTTCTGAGTCACTTCAATCTTTCCTCTCCCTTCAGACCCCAAGGATGGACATGCAGGAACTTCAATTTTCAGCTTCCGTCTTTCTGGTGAAGGTTTCTGCAGTGATTTCTGGCTAGTTCCTAATTGCCCAGAGCCCTGAGCTGGACAACAAACAGGAAACTCTAATGTCACTCTCATTTCCTGGCCCTGACTGTGGAAACCTCAGCCACCTTTGCTCTTCCCACTACCCCTCACCAGTCAATGGACACAGACTACCCTCTTAAGTACAAAAGAGAGAGAGCACTACCCAAGAGCTCCATACACCCCAGCACACAGACACATCCCACAAACACTTTTCTGGGTGCACCCATGTGTGCACTAACACACACACCCCAAACACTTACTGGTCAGAAATATCAAACACAGTGCATCGAACTAACCAGAATCAAGACAGACTTCACTGAAAGTCCTGCCTTATCTTCCCCACCCCCATACTTGATAGATGTATTTGTAACCTTATGTAAGTCATGTTATCCCTTTGGAGCTCCATTTCCTAAATATACAGTAGAGAAGATAAATCTTAACCCTACTTTCTTTGGATGGTACATGTGAATTCAAACCAGGTGACACATGTGAAGGCACTTTGTAAATGAAAGCAACCTATAAATAGGTTGCTCCTATCTCATAACTCCTAACCACTTCTCACCAAGGTTTTAGCCCTGGGCCAACAGATGGATAAAGGGAGAAGAGAGGGAAGGTGGATGACTGTTCCTGATTCAATCCCAGGTTATGTAATTCCAAATAGGAAGCAGGAGATAGCATCTGGGAAGGCAGGAGGATAGAATGGGAACTTATATTTATTAAGCACTCACTAGATGCCAGCTACTAGATGTTGCCCTATATTTATCTCATTTAATCCTGACCAAATCTCCAGTAGGTAGATACTAGTGACCCCCTTATTTATACAAGGAAACCAGGGCTCATGGAGTTTAACGTGACTGGCCTAAGGTCACACAGCAAGCAAGTAGCCAAGCCAGCCGCATACCCATGTCTGTCTGCCAGTTGGGACGAGATCTTCACAGAGATGGTTTCCCACATTCTTGCTGTTTCATCCTGAGTCACGAATGCGGCTGTAGGATGTATTCCAGTAAGCCTCAGGAATAGCCGCAGTAATAATGAACATCAATTTCGGTGGTTCTGGAAGATTGTAAATGAAAGCCTTTAGTTCAATAAGATGCTCCGCCATTTACTGTGGGATTATATCCTGATACATCATCATACATTGAAAATATCATAAGTTGAAATGCATTTAACACTCTGGTAAACCCATTGTAAAGTCAAGAAACCATCATAAATCCAAGTATCATGAGTCGGGGTCAGTCTTTATTTGAATATGTCAGGATAATTTCTGAGATTGTTTTTGAAGAGGCCACTTTTATGAGTGGCAACATGATAAAATGGAAGGATCCACCAAGTTCTTATTATTGTGCTAGCTGTTGGACTTTTGGTGGATCAAGCCATTCTGTGCCTCAGGTTGTTGTGCATAAAATGGAGCTAATACTGACTTTTCGCACCTTTCTGTGTGTTGTGAGATCAGATGACTTGCTAACATGCTGGTAAATTCAGGATATTACTCTGGTCACCTATAAGATATGGCATTGTAAGCAGGGGATTTCTGAGGGTAAAACAAACACTAAAGCCCCTGTGATAAGCTATCTTTCCTTCCTAGTCTGCCTTCCAGATGTTTTGTTCAGTATCTACGTACATCTCAACAAAAGCTGATTAACTCTCTCAGTCATCAGTGTCTAACTGTTATTAATGCTCAAGCTGATCAAATTACAATGCCACAGATCCTACTTATGCTGTTAATATTAGATTTTGGATTCCGGTCTATAATGAATGATTTTTCCTCCATGCATTGGAAAAATTGGTTAGCAGAGTTCATAAGAAAGTTTAATTAGCAGGCTGTTTGTGAAAATAGCGGCTGTGAGTCATCATTCAGAATGAACTAACAATTCTCAGGCTTGAATTTGTTCTTCTGTTCCTTGAGGAGCCACATAGGATCCTTGTGTTTGGGAAGCTGGTGTCCACATGTTGCCCATTTGAATGGCACCATGTAATAAACTAATTACCAAAACATCGGATTTTAAAAACCAGAGAGGAAGAGGAAGTATAGGGTGTTTGCATATATGGGTATGTGTATCTGTGTCTGCTAAGGGAATATTTCGGGCCTAAGCAATCCAGCACTGTGCTAGACAGGAGAGCCTAGTGATTAAGAGCTAGACTGCCTATATCTACTTCTCAGCCTTACCATTTACTAGCTGTGTAACAGGCAAATTCTTAACCTCTCTGGGCCTCAGGTTTTTCATTTATAAAATAGGGATATTGGTAGGATTATTTTGAACATTAATTTATGTAAACTACTCAGAACGATACCTGGCATATAGTAATATAATTCTTTGAGATGTAGGTATTACTAGTCCCATTTTATAGATGAGGAAACAGACTCAGGAAGGTTAACTAACTTATCCAAGATCACACAGCTTCTAAGTGGCAAAGTTGAACCAATGTTTGACTCCAAAACCTCTATTTTTATTTACTATGCTGTACTGGCTTCCAAGGTCATATGCCTGGTCATTAAATGTAGGTATTGTGTGTCTATGTGTGTCTTCGTGTGTATATGTGTGTACCTATGAGACTGTGCTCCTGCTTGAATATCCATATAGTCATACACAATTGTTTTGTGTTTTTTTCTGTGGGTTTTTGGTTCTTCTATTGAAAATCTGGGAGCTCACTACTTGCTGACTACTCACACAGTGAGCTAGAACCAGACTTGTACCAACATGAAAATGTATCTTCAGGTGTCTGACTCCCCTTTCCATTATGCATCTCTGTCCTGTGTCTAGTTTATCCCAGAAGCAGGACTGTATGATGTCATCTGAGAAGCCAAATCATGGACTGTTACAGTGAAAAGAGACCTTAGAAGTATTCTGTGGCGGCTGGGTGTGATGGTTCATGCCTGTAATCCCAACACTTTGGGAGGCTGAGGTGAATGGATCATAAGGTCAGGAGTTCAAACCAACCTGGCCAAGATGGTGAAACCCTGTCTCAACTAAAAATACAAAAAAAAAAAAAAAAAAAAAATAGCCAAGCATGGTGGCGGGCTCCTGTAATCCCAGCTACTTGGGAGGCTGAGGCAGAGAATTGCTTGAACCCGGCAGGCAGAGGTTGCAGTGAGCCGAGACCGCGCCACTGCACTTGATCCTGGGCAACAGAGTGAGACTCCATCTCAAAAAAAAAAAAAAAAGTACTCCGTGGCTTGGTCTTATTTTTGACTGGCCCTGTTGTTATCTCAGGAACTATAGTTCAACTTTGGGGACCAGATCACCCACCTTAGGTAAAAATCTTGAGACAGTCCTGTTTCAAAGGTTAATATTCATTTGAGAATCCCATCTAAAAGTCTTTCCCAAAGGTGCTTAATTGACCAAATGAGTTTGAAAAACTGAAGTGAACCAGGTTTAAAAGGGGTTTCTTGGCTGGGTATGCTGGCTCACACCTGTAATCCCAGCAATTTTGGAGGCTGAGGCAGGCGGATCACTTGAAGTCAAGAGTTCAAGACCAGCCTGGCCAACATGGTGAAACCCTGTCTCCACTAAAAATACAAAAATTAGCCGGGCATGGTGGTGGGCGCCTGTAATCCCAGCTACTTGGGAGACTGAAGCATGAGAATCACTTGAACCTGGGAGGCGGAGGTTGCAGTGAGCCGAGATCACACCACTGCACTCCAACCTAGGTGACAGAGTGAGATTCCGTCACCCCCCAAAAAAGTGGGATGCTCTTTTTATCATTACTTCTCTGAACGTGTGCTAACATGACCTTAAAAGGAATGGTATAATGTGGAGCATTATCCAAGGAACCTTTTTCCCTACGGCATTTTGTATACTATCCTTTCTAAGCAGGGAGAGAAGAAATGAGCTCCTTGGAGGATAAATTTGAGGGTAGGGGACAAGGAGGCAGTTTGGGACAGTTCCTATCTGATGACCTCATTTCTTTCATTAAGAAAGAGGGGAGATCCTCTATTGCCCTGGGGTGGGCAAGTAAAAGCCTTGGTGTCCTGGGAGAGTCTCACCTACTCCCAGGAGGAACAGAAAATGATTCCATATGGATCCAAACTCTAGCGTCAGCACAGTCTCATCTCACACTAGGCATTTTTTTTGAAAATTATTGAGTACTGAGCACATTCTGGCTATGATTCAAACCTTGGGTTTATTTGGTGTCCTGACTGTCTTAGTGACATTTCATTTTCCATTGCCTGGAAGAGCTGAGCCATTAGAAGGTGTTCGCATTTTGCAATCTCACAGGTATTCCGGGGCACTCCTTCATTTTCACATCTGCCAGGTACTTGACTCCATGTAATGAAGCTGGTCATTCTTGCTTGCATTCTTCCATTCTCCAGGAATCCCCAGCTTTTTAGAAAACCAAAGATGACTTTTCCCTCATTTTCTACCTAAAGACCTATTCCTGCATGAGTTGTTCTTGGGTTTTTATGTCTTTATTTTGCCTTATTTCCCACCTGCAAGTTAAAAAGCGATGAAAAGGGAAAACATACTTTTGTTTCTTATTTTTTTTCTTCTTCATGGATCTGGGAACTTCTTTCTTTTTAAACATTTGTTGAAATCAAACTAAGATGTTAAAGCATGGTGGTGAGCTTCATGGTACTTTATTATCAGCAAACTCCTTGATGATAAGGACAGAGGTGTTCATTTCTGCATTTCACACAGGTATTAGTGGTAAATCCAAGGCCAGGGAGCCCCTAAGCATTATTTCAGAAAGGAGACACTGACAAAGGTATTCAGACAAAGTCCTTCGGCTAACATTTGACATCTGGACTTATCTCTGTATGGACAAGTTGTTTATCTCATCTCCTTGAGTGAGAGCCATGAATGTCTTTTACTTTGAATAAGGCAGTTTTAATGGATTTATATTCAGTTAATGTTTATGAAGTATTACTCTGTGCCAGCCCCACTCATATAACTTATCTCTTTAGATCTAAATCCCAACATGATATCAGGAGCTTCTACATGCCCTTTGTAAGAATGGTGTCTGGTGGGAGTTTTAGAAGCCATTGTCTTAGTGTTAAATATAGCAGTTCCTTTCACACACAGACGTTTCACCCACAGAAAGTCTCATTTTGCCCAAAGGCTAATTACAGTGTATGTAATTAGTATTAACCTGATAATTTTTTTCTACCTCTACCTCCTTTGTTGCTAAACCCTCGTGGTTAACATCAGCTGCATTGCTGGAATTACCTGTTGGTTTTCATCCACTTTGGGTGGAACGTCTTGTCTATCTGACATCCAGATCTTTGTTTCATGAGAGTAAGCCAACCAAGACTTAAGAATTCTGGTTCATTTTTCTGGCTAGCTGGGAGTTTGCCAAAAGCCTCCTCTTTTTTTTCAACTCTTGTTAAAAATATTTTTAAACGTGTGACTATTCTTTCCTGTCTTATAAGAATATTCTGAACATAATTTAATTTAATGTTGCTTCAATTAAGAATCTTTCATTGCCCCAGGGTCATCAGTCTGAATACTCCTTTTTGTATGATAAATGCTGAAGGTGAGATAGTTGTCACGAGGCTTCTATTGTCCTAGTGCACTACTTAGAAAATCTTTTCCTTTTCAGTTTTTTTTTTTAACCTAGTACTTGATACCACCTTTGTATCTTACAGATTTCCTTTCTTTTGTAAACAAACAGAAGAAAAATCTGGTTCAGATTAGTTCAGGTTTTTGTTTATTGAGGTTTATTTTTAAAATGTATATTTGCAGACCTGTCATTTGGAACAATTTATTTTACACAACAAACCAAAAAGGCGGAGGGTGGTGGGGGGGGGGGGGGGGGGGAGAGAAAAAAAACGCCTTTGAGAAACAGTTGGTTGGCCTTTCTTTGTTTTTTGAGGCAGAGTCTCCCTCTGTCACCTAACCTGGAGTGTAATGGTAGCATCGTGGCTCCCTGCAACCCCGACCTCCCAGTTCCAAGCAATCCTCCTGCCTCAGCCTCCCAAAGTGCTGGGATTATATGTGTGAACCACCGTATCCAGCAGTTGGCCTTTCTTAATGAATAGTGTAGCTTTGTAATTGGTCCTTTCTGCTTTGGGGACTGCTAGAATTGAGTGTATATACTCTGTGCATTTTCATGTGCAGAGACATAATTTTACATCTATGTGAACAGTTTGGCCTACCTTGTAGGATTGCCTTAGATAATAGATAAAATGATAGAAATAAAGTGTTTAGTATACTGACTGGCACTTAAAAAATGATAGCTGTTTTTGTTACTATTCATTCATTTGTTGAATTCATTCGTTCATCCACCCATTCAACATAGATTTATTGAAAATCTACTACGTGCCAGACATTGGTCATAACAAAATTCACGTGGGTCATAATTAGACTCATGCTCCCCTTCCCCTAAGGAACTTAAGGTTCATTGAGAAAGACATTCAGTTCAACAAGCTTATATTAAATACCTACTCTGGGCCAGGCACTTTGCTTGTTGCCATCTTGATGCCACATGATGAGTATAAACATGTGCTTAGGATTTCCAGAATACACCCTCTGGAAATAACCAAGGACTTGCCCAAGTAATTTTAAATATTTTGGGAACTCAAAATAAGGGAGACTACGTCCTGGGTTTGTTGTTGTTATTTTGAGCCCAGACTGGAGTGCAGTGGTGTGATCTCGGCTCACTGCAACCTCTGCCTCCCTGGTTCAAGTGAATCCCCTGCCTCAGCCAACCAAGTATCTGGGACCACAGGCACACGCCACCATGCCTAGCTAATTTTCGTACTTTTTGTAGAGACAGGGTTTTGCTGTGTTGGTCAGGCTGGTCTCGAACCCTTGACCTCGAGTGATCCACTTGCCTCGGCCTCTGAAAATGCTGGGATTACTGGTGTGAGCCACTGTTCCCAGCCAGTCCTGTTTTTTTGTTTTGTTTTGTTTTTTAACAATGTTGTTGGCAGATAGCAGACACACTCAAAATTACAGATGCCTAAATGATTCCTGAATTTCTGCCAGAGATATAAGGAGACCTCATATACACATTCGAGAATGGATTCAATTTAGAAATGGTATTGACAGTAGAGGTTGATATTAACAACAAGTGGAAGTGATGACTATAACTTTCGTGACAGTTCTTTCTTCTCAAGGAATGGGTACTCATTGTGTCCTCTCCTTCCGGAATGCCCTACTATACCTGTTGCCTTTGACTGCCTATTGCGTGGCTGTCTCTTGTCAATTTTTTCAAATTAGTCTCAATTCAGCTATTACATTCTCCAGAAAGCCCTCTCTCTTCTCACCATTGTAACACTTAACTGTACCCTACTATCATTGATAATTCATGAATCCAACTTTTATAGATCATGAGCTCCTTACTTCTTTCTTGGTCCTCAGTTTCCACATCTGTAGAAGGGATTTGAAGATGATTGATACTCAAGTCCTTCCCTAGACTGTCATTCTATGATGCACCAAATCCAGTTTGAAAGGCACAACCAGGCTAGCAGATGGGAATGGGATACTTTGGGATATATATTGGAATTAAATGGGAGAACAAAGACTTGAAGATGGTACTAGAAAACCCGTGCCAGGTAGAGTGGCTCACGCCTGTAATATTAGCATTTTGGGAGGCTGAGGTAGGTAGATCACTTGAGGCCAGAAGTTCAAGACCAGCCTGGCCAACATGGCAAAATTCTATCTCTACTAAAATTACACAAATTACCCAGGAGTGGTGCTGCATGCCCATAACCCCAGCTACTTGGGAGGCTAAGGCATGAGAATTGCTTGAACCCAAGAGGCAGAGGTTGCAGCGAGCCAAGATCATGCCACTGCTCTCCAGCCTAGGTGACAGAGTGAGACTCGGTCTCAAAAAACAAAAAAAACCGCATGTTCTCTCAAAGTCTCAGGCATGCTATATTATGTCAGGGCAGGTATTTAGCATGCATATGAACACAAATTCAAGAAACCAGGGCACAGCAGAAAGTACACTGGCTCTGGAGTCAGATGGGCCTGGCCACTATTTTCTAGACAAGTAACTTTGGGTAAGCTACTTCTACCTCTGGGCCATAACGGGCCTTAGTTTCCCCTTCAGTAAAACAAATATCAAAATGCCTACTTCAGAGGGTTGTAAAGATTATATAAGTAATGATGTAAATAAAATGCTTGGCCCAGAATAGATGCTCAAAACATATTTGTGTTATTTTTATTTTCTCAGTTAGAAATAGGGATAAACTGAAGCCCACTATGAGCATTGGGTCTAAAATAAATATAATTTAGAACCTTTGAAGGGATCTTTTGGGTCAGTCTTACCGACTGGTGTTACTACAAATCTGCTATTTCCTCTAACAAATCCTAGGTCTGGCTTCTGTTTGTACGTTTCTAGTCATGGGGCTCTTACCACCTCACAAGACAGCCTGCCCCTTATAAAAGCATTATTAGAAGGTTCTCTTTTTATAAAGGCAAAAATCTGTTTTTTCCCACACAGCAAGTCTATCCCTATTTTCCCACCATGGCATTTCAAAATATTAGAAGGGGCTTTGAGGTCAGGCACAGTGGCTCATGCCTATTTTTCCAGTGCTTTGGGAAGCCAAGGTGGGAGGGTTACTTGAGGCCAGGAGTTCAAGACCAGCCTGGGCAACACAGCAAGACCCTGTCTCGACAAAGGGCTTTGGGTACCTCTAGAATCTTCAATTCTTCAAATTAAATGCCCACAGGTCTTTCACATGTGTCTTATGGGATCGGGTTCCTCTTACCAACTTCCTATGGACAGGGGTGAGACTCTGGTAAAAAAGATTTTGCTAATTTTCCTGGTCCTTTTATGTTTGGTATTTGGGAGGCTAAAGGTGGTTAAGAGAATGTAAATACTCATTTGAATAGATAATATTCATTCATTTACCCAACAGACACATAGTGGATATCCAATAATGTCATGGGCACTTTGTTAGTTCCTGAGGAGACAGAAATGAATAAAGCATCATCTTGTTCCCACAATCCTCCCAGTCTAGTGGGGAACAGAGACTCATTACAAGACAGTTTTAAAAGGATATGCCAGTGAGTATGTTCACCTGATCTGCAAGACTGAGGGGAAGGGGCCAGTGTAGTTTTTTCATATATGTCTTATTCAGCAGTATGGTAATTCAGATTGAAGAAACCAAGGGTGCCCTTTCCTCTTTTCAGTCATTTGACAAGTGTGATGGTGGATTGCCCTCACATCCACTTGTGCCATTGCTCCAACATGCCAAGCATGTTCCTGCTTCAGGGCCTTTGCATGTGAGACTCCCTCTGCCTGGAATGCCCTTTTGTCTGATAGGAGTGACTGGCTACCACGTTTCAGTCACCCCAGCCCTTTCCCTCAGGTCTCTGCTCTCACGTCACATTAGCAGTGAGGCCTCACCTGACCACTTGTATTAGTGAGAGTTCTCTAGAGGGACAGAACTAATAGGAGATATATATAGATATGTAAAAAGAGGAGTTTATTAAGTATTAACTTACATGATCACAAGGTCTCACGATAGGATGTCTGCAAGCTGAGGAGCAAGGAGAGCCGGTCCAAGTCCCAAAACTGAATAACTTGGAGTCCGATGTTTGATGGCAGGAAGCATCCGGCATGGGAGATTTAGGCTGGGAGGCTGGGCCAGTCTCTCCTTTTCATGTTTTTCTGCCCGCTTTATATTCTATAGCAGCTGATTAGACTGTGCCTACTAGATTAAGGGTGGATCTGCCTTCCCCAGCCCACTGACTCAATGTTAATCTCTTTTGGCCGCACCCTCACAGACACACCCAGTCCAGGATCAATACTTTGTATCCTTCAATCCAATCAAGTTGACTATTAACCATCACAAGTCCACCCCTTGTCAACTTGAACGCACACACATCTCTTGAGGTCATACATAATCTTCAAATAAAGACAATAATAAGGTCATGATTATACCTAACATAATTATGTTAAGTGTTTGTGTGTTCAAACAACCAGAAACACACCAATCCCCAACCCAAATACCATTATAATTACATACAGTTAACAATACTTAAATGCTGATATGAAATCAATAAATCTTATGTTGCATGATAAAGGAAAAGGAAATAAAGATTTTTCTTAGTACAGGTGTATACCTGCACAAACATGTTTTTAGCAGAAAAGGAGGAAATACTCATGACAATTACAATCTCTGTTTCTGCAGCTGGTCATGTGGTCATAGCTGGTATTGATGACTACCTTCTACTACCCGTTTTGTATTCCCTTTGTCTTCAGCAAGCGCCTCTGCAGATCATGTTTTTGTTTTTGTTTTTTTTCCTGGAGGAGTGACCCAAACCTTCATTCCTGAGGGATCTGGGCCATTTGTAGTCCTGCCTGGATTGGGCTGTTGTAGTT
This sequence comes from Sapajus apella, assembly GCF_009761245.1. Taxonomy (NCBI): domain Eukaryota; kingdom Metazoa; phylum Chordata; class Mammalia; order Primates; family Cebidae; genus Sapajus; species Sapajus apella. Next base: position 35,663,777 of record NW_022436976.1, on the reverse strand, counting down.
TCCTTAATCACAGGGCATGTAATACTAAGAGATACCCTACTGGATCTCCTGTATTCCATGCATACTTTTCCTTACCTTCACTGACTGATTTCATCCTGGTAGTCTGAGTCAATCACCCCAGCTAACACTGTAACTTCCTTCTTAGCCAGTTGACTTAAAGGTAGGAGGAGCCCAAGGTGTCCAGGCGGCAATCTTAATTTCCAGTTTAATGGAACCGTTGTTGTGTCTCCTGTTGGCAGCGTTCCGCACTCTGGAACTAAGACCTCTAGGCCAGCAGAACATAGTATTGCAGGAACAGGAAACAAAAATTTTGCTAGTGGGTCACTAGGAGTGATGGTGACTGGTGCCACTTCCACTTCCACCCGTTGATTCCTGGACTTGTGAATTCTGGAGCTATGGGAGAAACAGTACCATATATTGGATGCTGATTCAGAGCATACATGGCCTTCTGGAGAACTTTTCCCCAGCCCTGCAAAGTATTGTCACTTAGTTGGTGTTGCAATTGTGACTTCAAAGAACATTCCACCACTCTATCAGTCCAGTTGCTTCAGGATGATGGGGAACATGGTAAGACCAGTGGAATTCCATGAGCATGAGCCCACTGCTGCACTTCTTTAGCCATAAAGTGAGTGCTTGGTCAGAGGCAATGCTGTGTGGAATGCCATGGTGATGGATAAAGCATTCTGTGAGTCCACAGATGGTAGTCTTGGCAGAAGCATTGTGTGCAGGATAGGCAAACCCAAATCTGGAGTAAGTGTCTGTTGCAGTGAGGACAAACCTCAGCCCTTTCCATGATGGAAGAGGTCTAATATAATCAACCTGCCACCAGGTTGATTAATCACCCCCAGGCTGGCTAATCATCCGGCGCAATGGTGCTGTATCAAAGGCTTGATGTTGGTCTTTGCTGCTGGCAAATTGGGCACTCAGGAGTGGCTATAGCCAGGTCAGCCTTGGTGAGCAGAAGTCCATGTTGCTGAGCCCATACATAACCTCCATCCCTGCCACCTTTGTTCATAGGCCCATTGGGTGATGACAGGGGTGACTGGGGAAAGAGGCTGAGTGGTGTCCACAGAATGGGCCATTCTATTTACTCGATTATTAAAATCGTCCTCTGCTGAGGCTACCCCTTGGTGAGAACTCACGTGGAATACAAATATCTTCACAGTTTTTGACCACTGAAAGAGGTCCATCCACATACCTCTCTCAAAATTCCTTTGTCACCAATTCTCCAATCATGCTTCTTCCAAGTCCCTGACCATCCAACCAAACCATTGGCTACAGCCCACAAATCAATATATAATGACACATCTGGCCATTTCTCCTTCTATGAAAAGTGCACACCCAGGTGCATTGCTCAAAGTTCTGTCCACTGGGAAGATTTCCCTTCACTATTGTCCTTCAGGGATGTCCTAGAAAGGGGCTGTAGTGCTGCAGCTGTCCACTTTTGTGTGATTCCTGCATATGGTGCAGAACCATCTGTAAACCAGACCCTAGTCTTCTCTTTCTCTGTCAACTGATCATAGGGAACTCCCCATGAGGCCATTGGTGCAAGCTGGGGAAGAGAAGGCAGGGTAGCAGGAGTGTCCCCAGCTTCATTAGGATCTTCTCACACATCCCAATTCCAAGTTTGAGGGTCCCATTCTTTTCTAATCAATGCCCTCACTTTAGCAATAGGTACCTGGTGAGGCTGTGCATGCATCTTTAGTTGCAGGTCAGCCACTCACATGATAAGAGCTTGTGTCAGTTTTTCCACAATTTCAGCTCTTTCTCTGTAGGAGATAAGACTCTCACTCAGGGCAGTCTTAGCAGATTTGAGGCTCAGTATCTGCTTCTGAAGCCGGGAGACAGAATCCCTGAGTTCATCATTGTCTTTCATCACTTTGTCCACTGAACTTAGAAGCAACCAATCAGCTTCATTATGTTTCTTGGTTCTCCACATACAGTCAAAGGCATTATGTATAGAGTCACTAAACTTGCCTTTCATGAGCCATGAGTCAGGAATATCAAATGCATTTATTTTGCATAACTCTCTAAACAGTTCACACCAAGGACTATCATTGTTCTCCATACTATTAGAAATAGAGACCTTAGCATATTTTGGGGTCTAATCATATTAAGCAGCCAACTCCAGAAACCCCAAAACCAACAAAAGAACTCCATCCTTAATATTCTTCTCCTCTAGAACCACTCCTAGAACCAAAATCTGTATTGGTTAGGGTTCTCTAGAGGGACAAAACTAATAGAGATATATGTATATATCTAACAAGGGGAGTTTATTAAGTATTAACTTACATGATCACAAGGTCCCACAATAGGATGTCTGCAAGCTGAGGAGCAAGGAGAGCCAGTCCAAGTCCCAGAACTGAAGAACTTGTAGTCAGATGTTCGACGACAGGAAGCATCAGCATGGGAGAAAGATTTAGGCTGGGAGGGTAGGCCAGTCTCTCCTTTTCACATTTTTCTTCCTGCTTTATATTCACTGGCAGCTGATTAGATTGTTCCCACCAGATTAAGGGTGGATCTGTCTTTCCCAGCCCACTGACTCAAATGTTAATCTCTTTTGGCAACACCTTCCCAGACACACCTAGGATCAATACTTTGTACCCTTCAATCTAATCAAGTTGACAGTATTAACCATTATACCTATTTAAAAATCACAACTCCAGCCCTACACTGCCTTTCCTCCTTCTCAGCTTTATTTTCTCCCTGCAACTCACTATCATCTAACAGGTGACATATTTATTTGTGTATTTCTTGTCCAACTCTCTCAACCCCAATCAGAATATAAATCCAGTGATGGCAGAAACCAAGTAGGTGAATGGAATATGCCTGGCACATAACACATGCTCACTAAAGATATGTGGGATAAATGTAGTCCTTGGATTCCCCCTCAAGGTGGAATATCGTCTATGTGATAGGGGAACGCTATAAAAACTCTGCTTTATCTTAAAAGCCCAGCTCAAATGTATCCACCTCCATGAAGCCTTCCCTACTCTTCTCAGTCAGAATCAATTTCAACTTCTTCTCTGTTCTTATATATAGCTTTAAAAGAAAAATATTTGTTATATGTATTATTTTTGCTGGGCTATAATTAGTTTTTATACCTCTCTTTCCCTTCTACATTATAAGCTCTCTGAATGCAGAAACAATTTTTTGGTCATTTGGGGATCTACCCTTAGTGTCTAGCATGTGGTAGGTGTCAGCTATATGTGGGATTTGTGTGCCCGTTGACTATCATATGCTCCAATGTAAAAGAAAGGCATCAGAATCAGTCTCTACCTTCAAAACGGTAGCAGTTTCATTGAGGAATAACATTCACATAGGCAGTAGTGTCAGGCAATATCTCATGGGGCATGAGAGAAGAAGGAAAAGGAACTAACATCTATCGCGTATCTGTTATATGCCAGTCGCTTTAGATGCATTATCACTTTTATTCCTCCTATTAACTCCTTTAAAAAAAGTAATACTAGTCTCATTTTATAAATGAGATTATTGAAGCAGAATGAGGCAAAGTAGGAATGGAAAATTTGGGGACAAAAAGAAATAGCATATACCAAGAAATTTGGAGAGCTTTCCCATCAGAACTTCCCTTCTCGGTTACCATGAGTTGGGTGTGTAGTATCCCCAGAAATCAAAGCACAAGAAGGTTAATTTAGCTTAGCCAGAGTCACACAGCAGTAAATGGAAGAACTGGGATTCAGACACATGTCTGACCAACTCCAATTTCCTTTCTTTCCAGTGTTTCTTATCATACTTTAAACCAGTGCTTCTTAATCTTTCATGTGCATTTGACTTACCTGAGGATTTTGTGGAAATACAGGTTTTGATTCAATAAGTCTGGGATGGGACCTGAAGATCTGCATTTCTCACAAGTCCCTAGGTGATGCCGGTGATGCTGATATAGGAACCACACCTTGAGTAGCAAGGTTTTAAACCATACTTAAGCTGGGCGTGGTGGCCTGTAATCCCAACATTTTGAGAGGCCAAGGCAGGAGGAGCACTTAGTTTGGGACCAGGCTGAGCAACAAAACAAGACCAGATTTCTTAAATAAATAAATAAATTTAGCCAGGTGTGGTGGCATGTGCCTGTCATCTCAGCTACCCTGGAGGCTGAGGTGGGAGGATCACTTGAGCCCAGGAGTTTGAGGCTGCAGTAAGCTATGATCATGCCACTGTACTCCAGCTAGGGCAATAGAATGAGTCAAAAAAACAAAAACAAAAAACCTACATGCTTAGTTTGAGGAAATTGTGTGAATGACCAAAAGAAAATAAATCCTCTGACTAGCTGGCTGTAGTAACACTGGGCTTGCAGGAAAAAAGCCAAGACTCATTGTAAGCCTTGCAGAGGTGGGATGGGAGGGAACAGTCAGAGGTGCTCTAGAACCCAAGGCATCCCCAGTCAGTGTATTACAAAGGAAAAGAGACCCCCACTGCAGGATGAATGTATCCCCTTGAGTACCTGCCCGATGCCAGACAGTCTGCTGGACACTTGCACTCAGGCCAGCCCCTGCAGAGAGAAAGCATGAACTGAGATATCCGACAGACTTCAGTTTATTCAAATCCTAGCCTTGGAGCCTACTTGCTGGTTGACTTTGACAGGTTATTTAATGTTTCTCAAGTCTCACTTTTCTGATCTGCACAGTGGGCCTGATGATACCTATTTCACACAGAATTAAACAAGGTAACGTTAATAAGCCAGTTAGCACAGTGCCTGGCACAAAGTAGGCACTAAATAAATTGTAGTTGCTATTAGTCCCAACGTTAATATAATCTTCACAGTGATTCTTTGATTGTGAGAATTAAGGGATTATCCCTATTTTTCCAGATTAGAGAGCATGCTGATAAAGCTTAAATGACTTAACCAAGGTTATACAGAAAGTAGTTTTGAACCACACACACATTGATACGTGTGCAGTAGCAACCATTCATCTGACCCTTTCTTGGGTGTGTTTGGGTAGATCTGAGGCAGCTGAAAGCAGGAAAGATGTCTCAGAATGGGCAGTGAAGGAGTCCTAGGGTATGGAGTTGGCTGCAGTTAATCTAGTATGTGGATTATCGTCATGCAGGTGATCTTGAGGTGACTGGGGATTTTATCATGTGCTTTGAGAACAGGATTTCAGCCTGAGCTAGTGGTTCTACATCCATAAAAATTCCTTATTCAACTCAGAAGTTTTCAACAGTAGCTACCCATCTGGCTGCCTCCTCAGGGGCTTTGCAGATGAGGGGAGTAACTATTCAGTTTCTGAAGAATGCTAGTTTTTAAAGAGAGAAAGAGCAAGGTGTGCAGATTGGCAGTACAGAAATGCTGAGGTTCTTTCTGGCCAGCTTCTTTACTGCATCCATCAACCATGAGGATGTCAGGATCCAAATAATCCCCAGGACCCTAAAGGCAAGGAAAAGCTGCGTCTATCCAGAATGGCTGGGAAAATAAGGGGTAATAACCAGCTATGTGCTCAGCATTTTCTAGAGATTAAATATAACAGAAATGCTTAACACAAGCCACTGGAGATAATTTACTTTTTCATAGCTGATTCAGAAGCCTCTGACATATTTCAGGGCCTCAGAATCGTTATTATAATAACATTTTAGCTCAAATGGAATAACTGGTTATGGCAGAGGGTACAAGATTTGAAGTCAAAAGATCTAGACCAGAAGATCAACAAACTACAGCTCATGGGCCAAACTGGGCCAACTGCCTGTTTTTCTAGATAAAGTTTTATTGGAACACAGCCACAATCATTTGTTTATATACTGTCTACGGCTGCTGCACAATGGCAGGGTTGTCAGGGAGCATAAGACCTACCAAGCCTAAACTATTTACTGTCTTGCCCTATACATAAAAAAGTTTTCTAACCCTTGATCCAGACTAGGATCTAGCTCTGTGATCTTAGGCAAATCACCATTTTCTCTGAGCTTCAATTTCCACATTTATAAAATGATGATTATCTCTCACAGGATTGTTGTGAGAATCAAATGCATAGAAGGATAGGAAAGCATTCTGTACACTCAGAATCTCTGTGGAAAGGTAGATAAGGGTGATTTTTGTTGTTCATCTGACCTGTGGCCAGAGGAGAACCCACCCAGGACATTCCTTGTTTGTGTTTTATTTTCCATTCCCCGGAGTCAGTTTGTTGTGTTTTTTCTTTCTTATAAATCCAAAATTAATTCCCCGGGTACTTCCTCTTTTCCCCCTCTTCCCTCAGACTTACAAAACATTCCAGTCATATGCTTTCAGAAATGGAGGATTAGTACAAATGCATACATCCATTCTTTCATTTATCAAGCATTGTTGATTACTTACTATGTGCAAGGATGCAAAGTTTTAGGAGCTAGTTATTATGAGAAGATGTGTTTGGTTTCTAAGGGGAAAATTTAGATATACAAATTATTATAACAGAATAAAGATGTTGCCCTGTCATAGTAGGAGGAGACATTGTGTATTTGTGTTGTGTGCATGTGCCTATGCTTTATAAAATGTTGAAGTTCAGATTTAAGAACAGCTTGTTAAACACAAAAACCTGTTTAATTCAAAATACTCTCAGAGTATTTGAATTAAATTTGCTTTAAAGTGTGGCCATTGTGTATAGCAGTTTTCTTTTGGAAAGTACATTCTGAATTACAAGTTTTCATCTCAAACTGCCAAGAATGCATTTCCTGCCCATGCATGGTAACTGGGGACCACTCACCCATGCCTGCTGGAAGGATTATTAGGCACTGGTCACAGTAAGGGTTTTGGGTCACCTGGACACCAAGGAGCCAAATGTTCACTATAGTTTCCAAATTTTGGAGACAGTCTTAATTTCATAACATCTTATTTTTTAAATAAAGATGATTCAATAAACATAACTTCAGTGATTTCCTTTTTATTTATTCAACTTCCCATCAAAATAAACTCATAAATTGGGAATAAAAATAAAGTTTGTTTTAATTTTATGTTCTGAAAATACCGTTGCCATTCCTGTATTCTCAAATCTTGCTACTGCTGATAAAGGGAGAAGATGTAGCTATTTGGAAAAAAAAGAATAATAAAAAGATATTCTTTCCGGAATGCAGATGCATACACACTAGCTCTAGGCTCCGGACTGCATCCCTTAGGCCCTCCCAGCATAGCATTTCTCTTGGTCCCCATAGAAAAAGTGTTGGTATTTTTTGTGAACGTGTTTCATCTATTTTTTTTCTAGATACACTTATATACAGAACTGCAAATCTAAAACCCATCACCAATAAATATATGGTCACCAAAAATAAAACATAAAATTTTCCCTCATTTTACTCTCCTCTACTACTGAAATAGTTTCTAAAAGAAGTAAAGCTTGGATTTTTATATTTCCTACTTAGAGATTTAATCCTCTCTAGGGCATGTTAAAAGAGAATGCTTAGATCCACAGAGTATTTTTTATTAGACTTAGCTGGACTCCTATGTTGGTGAGAACCACGTTAAGAAAACCTGTTCATAAACTAGGCTAACCACAGGTAGTTTCGTTGTGCTGCCAGTTTATCTCATATCTTTCAATTCACAGGCAAGTTTTTCTGCCTCTGTCCTCCTCTTGTTCAATGCAATGTTCTGTTTTAGAGCTTGCGGTTTGTTACTTTATATCAAGGAGAGTCGTCATCTTTTTTTCCTCTTTCTTTCTGAAACGATGTTCATCTGTTTTTTTCATTTTCCCAAAAGCATCCTCATTCTTGATGTTAACTGCTGTCTCTCTCTAAAGCTAGAGCAGGTGATGATAACACAGTTGTGCTAATTGCAGTCCGGAGCTAAGGTGATGGTGGATTTGGGATTGATACAGGCAGGTGTCTTGACATGATACATCTTGCTGGACAGGGCTCCTTTCCCTCACTTGATCTTCAGAATCTTCCTAGGACTTGAATGTGTTTTCCTTCCTCCAGAAGCAAAGGTCTAAAGCAAAGATAAAATATAGAATGCAAAAATTACACCCATTATTTATTTTAGATTTTCATCAATATATGAGTAACTTTAGAAAGATGGATAGTGTATCAGGAGCATATACCACTGGTAAGCATGATTCCTCCACATATATTCCATCAGTATAGTAAATCAAGTACTATTTCAGTGTGAGTTCCAATGTTTGCTGTTAAGTGGCGAGTGTTTTGTTTATATTTTTCGTAATTTATTCTAATTTTACACAAGTTAAATTGGGCTGGATAGACTGACTATCTGATCAGTTTCCTAGAACTTATACATAAGGTTTACCATTGAGATAATTGTTTTAAAAATGCCCTTTAAAAGCAGCTTAACTTGGTGAATGATTGTTTTTAAAAAGTGATTATAGGAATACTTTAGTACAGCAATTTTTAAAGCTCCTCACATATGCAACGTAAATATGACTGAGAAATCTGCATGATGAAAATTGATTTAATTAGGCAAATTATTTAGCTAGGTTTGATGAGGTGGAGCCAAATTTAGGATAAATGATATTTTTAAACCAATGAAATTAGTCTTTATGTTTGCAAAATGAAATTTCTTGGAACATGTGGCAGGGTCTTCTCATTCACCACCCCCACCACCCCGCCACACACACACCACTCACACACCATACTTACACAGTGAGATGGAAAGAGAAGGGTCCCAGCAGCTGGCGTGCGCCCAGCATTCTCTCCTTCCTCTTCAGTTACTAATCCTGGCTGGTGAAGGGCATGTCTGGTAAAGTTTGCCCCTGTATTTCTTCTTCTCACCCTGTTCTTCCAAGCAAAGGAATATCCTAATGGAAGGTGTTGTCATTTTGGGTTTTCCATTTGGGGGTTAAATGCCATTGAGCTTTCTTGTGATTCTCTTTGCTCCATCCTATAACAAAGTCACCCATTTTCTGATCCAGAACCCAACTTGTTTTCCCAGGTTTCCTCCTACAACCAACACAAACACAGACATTTACCAGCAAAACAGAAGCTGTTGGAAAGATTTTTTGGCCGCTGAAATGGGCTCCTGTCACCAGGACATGGCAGGCTTTTTGCTGTATTATCTCCCAGCCCTGGCCCCGGTACTCCAAAGAGAGCTTTATGTAATCAGTTTTTGCTGACATGTGACGTCCTGTCATTTTCCTCCCCTTTGGCTCTGCTGCCGCCCACAAATCAATAACATTGCTGGGGAAGTTCAAGCTGGTTTTGCACCCACCCCAAGCTCTGTGTTTCTTAAAGGGTATGTCAGAAAATGTAAAGTTCCCTAATGATATTTCTGGCTGATGACACATGGCAGAGCTGATGGACTATTTATAATCAGTGGCACGATTGCAAGCACATTATTTTTATTTCACTTGGAGGGAGCCCTGTCACTTGCTACCTCTCTTTGCAGACAAGTTGATGCCATCTCCACCTGAAGTAGCTAAATCCTCTTGCAGAGTGTGTTTGCACTCTTTCCTTTGTGTTAGGAGCTCCCCAGCTCTTTCCAGTAGAAACCCCCTCTCCTTTTTCTTTATTGGTCTTTGGCTCAGGAGATGATGAGGGTAAAGAAATGATTTGTAGCAACTGCTTTAAATTCTAGCCATGCCTACAACCTTCACTGTACACATCTCCAGTCTTTGCTGCTCAAATCTTGCTACATTCCTCTCAGTGTGGGTGTGGCTGCCATGACCTAGGCAATAGTCCAGCACTTGCCCCAATTTTACAGGCCTGAGCAGAGCATAGCTGCCTTTTGTTGAGCATCTACTCCAATCTAGGCAATGTACTTGGTAGGCATTTTGTATACAATCTCTCACTCTCTCAAACCTACCTGAGGTAAGTGCTGTCATCTCCAGAATAGTGATTGGAGGTGGGAGGGGGAGAGAGACTAAATGACTTCTTTACAGAGTCACACAGCTGATAGGGAAAGCTCTAGGACTCCAGTTTAAGTCTCTTCTGACAAACCACACCTGTTCTCTTTCCACTACCATGTCCTGCCTCTTCCTGATTATGTGGACACTTGTATGTCTTGTGTTGCTGTGCAGGGGTACTTACCCAGTTTTAGCTTGCACAGCTCCTAAAGTTTAAAAGCCAATGACAGTGAGAATTGGAGGAATTGGAAACCTCTCAGTCTGGGGGTAAACCCTGGTGTAAGAGGAACTGTATACCAAAGGAGAGTTTTGACTCACTGCAGTGGGAAGTGTTACCTCTATAAAGATACTGAGCAAGCTCTCTCTCTCTCTCTCTGTCTCTGTCTCTGTCTCTGTCTCTCTCGCTCTCTCCCCCGTTCTCTCTCTCTTTTTAATATTTCCACAGGACAGAGTTTAGGGTATGGATTTGTTAACTATATTGATCCAAAGGATGCAGAGAAAGCCATCAACACTTTAAATGGACTCAGACTCCAGACCAAAACCATAAAGGTAAGAGGTGATGTACTGGCTCCTGGTTCAGGAGGCACTGGTTAAATTTTGTTCTGTTGATCTAATAAATCCAGGCTATGTGGGGGCTGGAAGCAGTGTTCTTGATTTATTCAAAGAACATTTATCATCGACTATACTAAATGAGTATTACGGAAGAGTGAGGTGAGGGCTGAGTGGAGGGAAGAGACCACAAGCTGTGGGACCTCCAGTTAAGAGTGCAGATGGGATATTTGGGATTCAAGACCCCATCAAAGGGCCTCTGTGCCTGAATCTGCAAAGATGGTCAGAACTGAGCCAAGGGAAAAAGCTGAGGCAAGGAAGCTGTTCCAGGCAGAGGAAACAGGGCATGCAAAGCTGTGAAAATGTAAGATGTTGTGAGCAGGGACAGCATATAAATAGTGTGGCCTAAGTTTGGATAGGAAGGTGAAAAGATGAGGATGGGAGGTAGCAGGGCCGAGTCAGGAGGATTTGTGTGCCAGGCTGCAGCTTGGCTTTACCTAAGGGTGGCTAGGACTCTCCTAATCGAGACTGGAAAAGGGAGCGTTAGTTAGAAATAAACACACCAGTGTAATAGGGAGGGATAGGTACTATAATAAAATCGATGAGAACGTAGTATGGGAACGACAGAAAAAGCATTTCAGCAACCTGAAAATAATCAGGTGGGTAGATAATACCTCAGGAAGTTAAAAAAGAAAAACAATAACCCAGAGCCTGCTCTTCCAGAAGGAGGTTTAAGTTTCTTTCACTGGATAGTCATGCTCTCAGTTCAGACTTCACTTGTGGGATCCTTCAGGAGGTAGTGCTGTTTGCCTTGGGATTCCCTTGGGCAGCCAGTAGTGGTCTAGTGGATGGAGTCTGCCTCCTCCTTGGCCTTCCTTCCCCTTCTTCCCTCACCTCCAGGCAGCATCCTGTTTAGGGGCAGCTGCCAGCCAATTAATGAGTCCCCATCTTTCATAGCCTATTAAACTGCAGGGAAGTGTCTCCTGGGCGCTCTTATCCTCACGACAGCAGGTCTGACGCAAAGTAGGACAAAAGAGAAACCTCTCCCAGAATGGAAATCTATAGATGGCACCAGCTCTCAGCATCTGAAAACACAAAACCAGAACTCTTTAGTCCAACGAAGCTACTTTTCCAACATCCAGCCTGATAGAGGAGACTACTGGTATAAGATAATCTTAGCTGGAAGGTAATCAAAACAAAGCAAAACCTTTCTCTTTTTAGAATATGTGATTATCTATCTTTCTTTTTTAAGCAGCTTTACTTTTGCAATTGAGTTTAGCTTATTTCTAAAGTTGATTGCTTTCCCTGATCTCATACAACCTGGTACACAAAGATCCCAAAATGGACCCGATTCAGGCTCAGTCTATGCTTAGAATCATTTCCTATGAGTTCTCTAGTGGGGAAATAATCAAGAGCTGTTTAATTATGGGGTAGTCCTCTGAGAGGCAGGAGGATTAATTTCTTTCAAAGGAAAAACATACCTACTTTCATGCTTTAAGTAAAGACTAGATGTACATGTCACCTGACTCTTTGATGAGGTCGCTCTAGACCTAGAGCTGTATTTGTAGGTTTGATTGATTTTCTGTGCTATCCAGTTCAGCATTAGAATGTCAGACGTTTACTCTTCCCTTGACAGACACCCTGACCTTGAACTAAAAATGGTACTTTTCTTTACAGTTTTCTTGAAACCCCAACTCTTCTCCAGGGGCTTAGGATCAAATAATCGACCTTCCATTCTGTTGTTTTTTTTTTTTTTTTGAGTATTCCATAAGGCCATTGTCATTTCCCCAAAGACTGAGTAGACCTCGTTTTTCTAGTCTCAGGATGTAGCCCCTAGCCCATCATGCCATCAGATGCTTTATCTAAGTGGATCTTAGAGACAAGGAACATTGATTATTTTCATTCGTAAAGAGCCAGTCTGCCTCCTTCCGTTATCTATATTCCTTTCTCCACCCCCTCACCCACCCTGTGTTCAACCTGCATCAAAATGCTGCCAACACATTTGCACCCAGTGGTAATGTGGGCTTCTGAGGCACGGTAGGATTCAAAATGCACGATGCCACGGCTGAATCAATAATTTCCATTCTCCACTATGAATGAAAATTTAATGTGCAAACCTGGGGATTTCAGCCCTTTCATTAAAGTAGTTTATTTGCCATACTAAAAATTAAGTTTGAGTGATAGGTTCCTTTATTAACTTTTCTTCCCTTTTCTAAGGGGACACAATGTTTAAGGTGAAAATCATATTAAAAGGAAGAAAAAAGCAAACCCCTTTTGTGTGCTGTTTAATAGTCTCATCATTTATTAATTCGTTTAAATTGCTTTTTTGTCTTTCAGGCCACTGTTTACCTCTGCTTCAGTTTGCTTTGATAAGTGATGTGAGATTTATCTCTTTGCTCTGACTCCCATGAAGGAATAGATAACTTGCCTATATGGAAAAAAACAAGTATCTTATTTGGAAATGTGCATTGCAGAGGTCTCAGGACCATTTAGTGCATGTTTGTGAACTTTTGTCAAATTTCTCTTCTCCCTCCTTTTCAGATTTCTGGAGTGCTTTGTGCAAACCACTCTAAGTGTAATGCACAAAATAAGTTCAGGCAAACCAATAGTTATTTCCAAAGCTGTGAAGGTTAATGATTAACAGCTGGATTCACGGAAGGTTCTGGAAAGCTCTGAGGGAGTGGTGGAGACTGTAGTGAGCAGTAAAGAGGATAGCTATCCTGTTGCTGCTGCTAACTGTTTAAACCCAGGTTGTTGCCAGGTCTACCGGTTGTTCAATATATATCAAAATCTAGATTTTTTTAGTGCCAATTTCCCAATTTTTAAAAGCTAGAAAATAACTCGAAGAATTTTAAGAATTATGTGGGTGGGCCAAACAGAAAGTAATCGTTGACCTTTTGACAGGTAGTTTACAAAAACACCCCCAACTCACCCCCACTCAAATTAAAAAAAAGAATTCAAATTTAAATATGAAAACATTATTCTGCCAATTGGTAGTGAATGGCTCATTACAGGGCCACTACAGGCTGAGCATCCCAAATTGGAAAATCTGAAACCCAAAATGCTCCAAAATTTGAAACTTTTTGAGCACCTACATGACACCCAAAGGAAATGCTCATTGGTGTATTTCGGATTTCAAGCTTTTAGATTAAGGATGTTGAATCAGTATCCTGCAAATATTCCAAAATCTTAAAATCTGTGGTCCCATTTCTGATAAAGTTTGCTAACCTGTACTAGGCGGTACCCACAAATGATGGTTCCCTGTCAACAAATATCCATCTCCCTTTTATCAGGGGCAGTGTTATGTGACTGTGTGTGAATACTGACAGCATTCAGAGGGCAATCCAGACCTCTGCTCTCCAGGCACATGCAATCTAGGCATCGGCACAGCACCGAAGCACACAAAGAGCATGATGAGTAATTAAGCTCCCAATGCATAGTGTGGATGGTGACTCTAGGGGAAATGTTCATCGAGTTATAACATCGTTAGTGAAAGGAAGTTCCCACCACACATCTTGGAGATCAGGCTCAGAGACATGAAGTGACTTGTCCAAAGCCATACAACAAGCCAGCAGTGGAGCTCAAGTTACCTTCAAAACGGCCTCTGAAGGATTCTGCCAGGAGTTGCTTAATGTGTTAGCATGAGCTTGAAACAATAATAATAAATAATAATAGTAATGCTAACTTGTAGTGAGTATTCACTCTGTGTCCAATACTGTTATAACCCTTTTACATGTTTGATATCATTTCATCTTTGAAATATCCCTGGAGCTAGGTTATGTGCTTTACACACATCAACTCTTAATTCTTAAAATAGCCCTGTCAGGAGGCACCATTACCTCCTTTATGCAGGTGAGAAAACTGAGGCCCAAGGAGGTTTAGAGACATACCCAGGATCACGCAATTGATAAGCGAGACATGGAGTAAGAAAAAGTGTTTTAAAAATAACTCTCTGGCAGTAGGTTGTAAGTGTTGGAATGTCACACTGCCTGCTTGCTCAGCAACACGTGCATTTTCTGTGAGGGTGTGTGGGTGTGTATTTGGCTCTGTGCACATATGGGTTATACTCTCTGACATGGGAAGGAGATTTAAAAAGCAAACAAATGAATTGTGTGGCTCCTTCAGGTTCTTTAGTAAACAGACATGGCTCAGGGCTTCTGCCATCAACCTAGGGACAGAGCTGACTTCATTTCTTCTTGGTTCCCTGCTCTCCAAGCTCTGTGCTAGGTCTTTGGATTCAGGTGAACTCTAAATGGCAGTGCCCTAGAGAGTCTTCCATCCACGTGTGTCAGAGAGCCATGGAGTATGGACCATGGGCTTACATTCACTAGCCTGCCAGAGCAATGTCGAACTCCAGTTGGGAAACTGGGACATTGTTCAGTGTTTTAACCCTGAGCCCAGTGAAGATGCCTTGCCCCATTTAGGGGTTTGGGATACTATTTGTTTAGCTTTGTTTTTTCCAGTTGTCTCTAATAGGGATCATTTTAGACTCTGGAAATGGCTGTGGATTCTGAAAAATTATTCCTGGTACTCCTTGACCACATACCTGATGCCGTTCCCAAGTCTGACCCTCTCTTGGGCTCCAAAAGAACAGCTTCTGAATTTATGGTGTAATTTTAGCCTTTTAATAAGAATCACTTAAGAGAAGTTGCATTTGGTCCAGCTCTGTCACATTCATTAGGAACAAAGAAAATTGATACCTTCAAAAGAGAAAATATGTTTACCAAAGTTTTGGATTGATGTTCAAGTTACATTGAGAACCCTCAGTAAAAAGTGATGCAAAATGGAATGTGAGGGGTTTGGGTTTTGACCTAAATGTGAGTAGGATTAGACAAGTGTTCACTGCTGGCTCTGCCTCCAGAAGCTCATGTCTCATGGGGGACAGAGACATGCAAAGGACCAACTCTACAGCAGTGGGACAGGGCAGTCATGGGACTGCAGAGGTTTCTATTTGATATTGAGATTGGGGAGACAGGGAGCTGTGCAAGATTTGAGTGAGTGAAAGATCTGGTCAAAGTAAAGTTCCAAGAAAGTCTATCTGTCAGTGATGCACCACAGAATGTTTGGCAGATGGAACCAGGGCTTTCAGGCTGCTGAGGTAGGTTTTTGTCAGCCTTAGACATTGGTTTTCATCATCTCTATTAGGAGCCTTATCCACTCATTTTTATAGTAAAATATGCTTATTTGTAAATAATTTGGGATATACAGAATCATACCATGAAGGCAATATCAGCCAATCCTAAACCAATAGTGTTAACATTTTTATATATTTCCATCCTTTTTTTTTTTTAATTGAGAAAGAGTCTCACTCAGGAGTGCAGTGGTGTGATCCCAGCTCACTATAACCTCCGCCTCCTGGGTTCAAGCTATTCTTGTGCTTCAGCCTCCTGAGTAGCTGGGTTACAGGCACCTGCCACCACACCAGGCTAACTTTTTGTATTTTTAGTAGAGACAGGGTTTCACCATGTTGGTCAGGCTGGTCTCAAACTCCTGACCTTAAGTGATCCACCCACCTTGGCCTCCCAAAGTGCAGGGATTACAGGTGTGAGCCACTGTGCCCCGCCAATTTCCATCCTTTTTTCATTGTATTATATGTGCACAAATGACTTAGTGACTTACCTTTTTCTAATAATTACATTAAGCTATTACTCAAATGATTGCCGTATGACTTTAAATAAAATATTTTCAGAGCACACGTCTTGTGAGTGATTGCAGGACTGGATCTGGGATGAAGAGGCAAAAGAGCTGCTCCTGCCACTCTGAGCAAATCTGAGTTAGCACTCAGGCAGGCAGCAGGTGAGAGAATAAGAAAGACACTTAGGCAGGAGGCAGCAGCCCAATTCTGGAGGGAGCAGGATTAGAGAAGGGGAAGGTGTGTGAGGGAAGGCTTTTCAGAGGGAAACACCTTCCTTCTCCAGGAAGGAGAGTGAGCTCCTTTATTTCTGCCTCTTCCCGTTGTGATACTGGTTAACCACTTCTCCATTTTCGCTTTCTTCTTCTAATAGCTCTAATGGTGCCTCCAGGGGATCTCTCCACACTTGAGCTTTGCAGGTTCCAGTTTGTCCCTCCCACTTCTTTCTCTTGCCAGGGGTCATCAGGGAGCTGCACCTCCCCCACTCCTCCCTGCATCCACCTGCCTTGCTAAGGGCCTCCATTCCGCTGAGGCATCTTTTCTTTGCACTCAGCATAAGCAATTATTTCTCCTATCACTGCTCTTAATGCTTCCCGGAGAGTTAGCAGATCATTTTTTGCTGACGGATATCACCCCACCCAGAAATGATAGACTGCCTCCCTCAGTCTTGTTAATAATAAAAAGGCATTTTCTCTCCACCTCCATTACCGCTATAGTCAGAGCCTGGGCAAGAACACTTCTCTGCCAAGGTCAGCAGGGGCGGCTGGATCACTGAATCCCCAGGGAACCAAGAGAGAGCACATGGCAGTGCCAGCAGAAACCAGAGACACATTTACCCAACTTGTACTAGCTGCCCTCTCTTTCTTGTGGGAGATTTTATTTGGCTGCTCTGCTTCCCAGTGCTCTGTTCACTTCCTCTGAGTGAATCATTTCAAATACAGGGATAGGAGTTGGAGAGATGGAAATACAGTTCCCTTCTTGTCTCTGCTCAGTGAAGTTGATATGATCCCAGTATCTTGAAGGTCATTCATAGTGTCCTGTGTCCACATCGAAAAAGCGAATTAGACAGGTAAGGGTTGGGAAGACACAGGTTTTCAGAAGTACATGGAATGGGGTCTGGGGGCTTTTGCTGTCTGCAAATGTAAAAGAAGCCAACAGTGTGATGTGAGCTGCTTAAAAAAAAAAATCAGCGTAGCCTTGGCTGTGTTGTGAAAGTTATGGACTCCATATCACTGAAAATAGTGGTCCTTTCTTGTCCACTCTGGTCAGCCCATCCTAGTGTCTTATGTCTCATTCTCAGCTTCACATTTTAGCAGGTTGTCTAAAGGTGAATCACAAAGATGGCAAAGAAGGCTCTGCACCCACAGATTCACCTCACGATGGTTGCTTTTCTATAGGAAAGAAAATTCTTCAGTAACCATGAGGCATTAGTTAGATCCTGTATTTCAAGAATCTGGGAAGAGAACCTGTGTAGCCATCAGAGCAGAATATTTGTCTTGGGTGGTAGTAAGGCTCCGATCATCAGAAGTCATAAGGGGTGATGTAGAAGGGATTTCATCCCCTCAGTGGAGTCTGACTAAATGATTCTAAAGGTCCCTTCTAGTTCTAAGATGCTATAATTTTGTGTTATTTCTGGATGTAGAGCTGCCCTGTCCAGCATAGTAGCCACTAGACACATATGGCTGATTATATTTGAATTTAAATGATTAAAATTTAATAAAATTCAAAGTTCACTTTCTTAGTCACACTAGGCATGTTTTAAGTGCTCAGTAGCCACTTGTAGCTAATGGCTACCTATATTAGACAGCACAGATATAGAATGATTTCCTGATCAGAAAATTCTGTGGGACAATGCTGGCCTAAAACATCAGTGGCCCTGAGGATTAAAGAATCACTTTTCCGTGGTGCTCATGCAGCCTCTGGGCAGGATGGCTGGTCCATCAGTGATAATAGAGCTGATCATAGAGCACCACACTCCTCTTCCTTCTCCCTTTTTGTCTGTTCGAAAGAGCTCTCAGTTCAGGTGGAGAGTCAGTTTCCAACTCTGTCAAAAACTGCTAAGGATTACTTGGGCAACCTACTTTACTTCTCTGGGCTAGTTTCCTCAACTGTAAAATGATTCCTTCCAGCTCCAACAGTGTAACTAATGAACTATAGTGTGATCTTTCTGGCTTGGTAACTTTTCAGGGAAAGTAACAGTTTGTGCCAAGCACAGGGCTTTTATTTTGCTGTCCGGGTTAGTGTGGGATAGTGGAAACATCCCAGAACATGGAATTATATCCCAGTTTGTCTCTTAGTTCGGCTGTGTGAACTTGGATAAGTACTTGATCTCACTGAGCCAGAGTTTGTCATCTGGAAAATGGAACTAATAATATCTCACTTGTAGGTAATCGTAGCTTACAGTGGATGCTCAAGAAATCCTCCCCAAGATGAAGATGATGGTGAATGGTGCTACCCCTAAGGTGAACATTACATGAGGAGAGGGGAGGACTTTTTTTCCATCTACATGTTTCAGAGATGAGTAAGGGAGTAAAGAGTGAGTCTGAATTTTACTAAGACTCGGGCAACATATTTAAAAAGCTTTGCACAGGGGAAAGTATTATGAAGCTTCCAGGTGGCCACAGTCATTGTATCAGTCTTGTAAAGCTGGAGCCAGGAGTTGCAGTCTAGTGAAGGGACTGAATCTGGGGCCCTGAGTCCAAAATCAGATATTCCACTAACCAGGCCATAGCACATCTTTCCCTTCTGGAGGCCACTAGACAGACAGAGAGAACTTAGTGCATACTAAGTATGCCTCTTTAATAATTTGATCTATATTTTTAAAGAAGTTGCAAGACACATCATATCACATCTTTTTATTCTTTAAAAGAAATACTTGGCTGGGCGCGGTGGCTCACACCTGTAATCCCAGCACTTTGGGAGGCTGAAGTGTGTGGATCACCTGAGGTCGAGAGTTCAAGACCAGCCTGACCAACATGGAGAAACCCCATCTCTACTAAAAATACAAAAAAAAAAAAAAAAAAAAATTAGCCGGGCATGGTGGCATATGCCTATAATGCCAGCTACTCAGGAGGCTGAGGCAGGAGAATCGCTTGAATCCAGGAGGCAGAGGTTGTGGTGAGCCAAAATTGTACCATTGCACTCCAGCCTGGCCAACAAAAGTGAAACTCCATTTCAAAAAAAAAAAAAAAGAGATACTTATCTGGCCTACTGTGTGCCAGAGACCCTTATGATATTCTTGCATTCTCTTTAACTGCATCATTCTCTCTGGCTAGAAAATAAACTAAAATCCATGGCATAAAGTATATGATACATTTCATTTCAATTGAGAGAGCATTTTTTTGAGCTCTTGCCCCAGTAAAGCTTTGAGACTAGATGCCGCAGGGGTCTGTGGAGATCACGAGAATGCTCAGACTCATAGCAGCTAAGGTATTATCACAGATGCCTATAATGGAAGGTGGGATAACTGTAACTACTGCCACTGAAACGTGTATCTTCAGTGGAGTCAAAGGAGAGGAGAGTTATTTGTGCCTGGGCCACGTGGAGGAGGTGGCATTCAGTATGGACCTAGAAAGATGGGCAGGAGTTAATTTTGCCATGATGGTGAACAAACAGCAAAACAAAGACATGGAAATAGAAATTTTCTGGACATATTCAGAAAACTGTGACCATAGTTTTTTGTTTGTTTGTTTTTTGTTTTTGAGACAAAGTCTTGCTCTGTTGCCAAGGTGGAGTGCAGCGGTACAGTCTTGGCTCACTACAACCTCCACCGCCCATGTTCAAGCGATTCCCCTGCCTCAGCCACCCGAGTAGCTGGGTCCTCAGGTGCGCACCACCACGCCTGGCTGATTTGTGTGTATGTGTGTGTGTGTGTGTGTGTGTTTTAGTAGAGACGGGGTTTCACCATGTTGGCCAGGATGGTCTTGATCTCCTGACCTCGTGATCTGTCCACCTCGGCCTCCCAAAGTGGCGGGATTACAGGCATGAGCCACTGCACCCTGCCAACTGCGACCATGTTTTTGTTTGAACTGGAGCATAGGGTGCATGAAGGGGTTAGCAGGAGATGAGAGGCTGGGCAGATTCCTCTCATTCAAGAGGGACTTGAATGCCCAGGTAAGGAGTTTAAACTTCCATCACAAAATGGCACAATCAGAACTCATTAGAACTGTTACCATCAAGTTTTACCTCTGATAAAAGAATAGCACATATCAGGTGGCAGGTAGAGGACGTATAAAGAGTGGTCCTACATAAGCAGATGCCTGTCCTGCCTGTGGACAGGCCTACAGCCACAGGCACAGAGGTAAACTGATCCTCACAATCAAAGCTCCTTCTTACAGGAAGCAGTTGACTTCTTTCTTCTGTCTCTGCTCCTGGAAGTGGGATTGTAGGTCCTTGAGAGGGTTTGTTCCTAGAAGGCCCTGGCAGCATCAGAATCTGTTCTCTGATTCCATTCTTCTCATCTCCCCAGGGACTTGTCTGCTCTGGGGAGTTTGTATGCACTCAGAGAAAAGGGTGTTACAACAGATTGGGGAAAATTTGCAGCCTGATCTGGTTTGTGTATGTGTGTGTCCTCTGCTAGACTAATAGTCCTACACATCAGGGACTATTGTATTCATCTCTACACCCTTGGTGTCTAGCATAAGGCCTGATTATATAGCAAGTGTATCAAAGCCATTGTTTATTGAGCACTTACTGTGTGCCAGGCATTGTGCCGAGGAATCTTAAATGCATTTTCTTTTTAACCTTCAAACAGCTCTATTATGGAGCTTCTAAACTGTGTATTCAATTGATGCAGCTCAGAAAGGTTAAGTGACTCACTGTATAGTCACACAGCTAATAAGGATCAGGTTTCAAATCTGTATGTCTCCAACCCCAAAGCACTTGCTCTTTTTTTTTTTTTTTTTTTTTTTTTTGTGGGACGGAGTTTTGCTCTGTCACCCAGGCTGGAGTGCAGTGGTACAGTATCAGCTCACTGCAACCCCTGCCTTCCAGGTTCAAATAATTCTCTTGCCTCAGCCTCCCGAGTAGCTGGGATTACAGGTACCCACCACCATGCCTAGCTATTTTTGTATTTTTAGTAGAGACAGGGTTTCACCATCTTGGCCAGGCTGGTCTTGAACTCCTGACCTCGTGATCCACCTGCCTCGGCCCCCCAAAGTGCTGGGATTCCAGGCATGAGCCACCACGCCTGGCTAGCACTTGCTCTTAATTGCTATCTCCTTTTCATTCTAGAGCAAGCACTCACTTTCAGTTAAAGTAACATTAAAAAAAACTTTGGAGTGACTTGTCTCAAAATATAGTTACCCAGCACCTATCAATGAGACCCATAGGATAAGGGGTGGTAAGGACATAAAAGATGGCCCTGGGGTGTGAAGCTAGAATAATAATAGGAGAAGAAGGGAAGCTACGGGGGAAACAGATGTGAACTTCCTTCTACTGAAGGAAGAACTTTTCAACAATTCATGAGACCGGTGGCCTGTAATCCCAGCACTTCGATGGCCGAGGTGGGCAGATCACCTGAGGTCAGGAGTTCAACACCAGTCTGGCCAACATGGTGAAATCCCTTCTCTACTAAAAATACAAAATTAGCGGGACTTGGTGGCACATGCCTGTAATCCCAGCTACTCAGGAGGCTGAGGCATGAGAATTTCTTGAACCCAGGAGACAAAGGTTGCAGTGAGCCAAGCTGGTGCCACTGCACTCCAGCCTGGGTGACAGAGAGAGACTCTATCTCAAAGAAACAAAAAACAAACAAAAAAGAACAATTAATGATGGCCAGCAGCAGTGTAGAATGCCTCATGAGGTGGTGAGTTTCCTGTCCTTGGAAATGTGTAAGTTGAATGGTCAGCTGTTTTGGATCCTGCCCTGAACTTTTGGGGCCACTTCCAGCACCAAATTTCTGTGAAGCAGATTTCAGTAATATAACTTTCTGCAGAGTTCACCATTGACACTGTATGTCACCTTTGTGTGACACTAAGTCTTCATTTACTATGACACTGTGTGTCACCTATATGTGACACTACTATGTCTCCACTATGAACCACAGTTATAGAAATTTGCTGTTTTGTGAATAGAATGCCTAGCTCATGAAAAAAATCCAATCAATGATAGAGGACATGTCATTACTATAATTCAGAGGGGCCCAACAAATGGCATTGCTGTTTTCCACATCCAGGTTCTAAACTGATTGAGAAGTAAGACAAAATAGAAAAGTTTATGGAATCCTAAGGTTATCTTTATTGCCATTTAAGGCCTGGATCAGTTGCATGGACACAGTGGGCTTCATAACACTGAACCTTACACTTTGACAGACTGACACACCTTGTCACAGGTGTTCTAGACCCCACAGTCCTCCCTGTATGAGAGCAGAGCCTGCCCCCATAAGACTGAGAGCCTGGAACAGAATGTGTCCTTCCAACTGGTGTCTGGCTCCCAGAAGGAAAGAAGCAGGCAGCATCTAAACCTCACATGCCCGTTTCTTTTATTGAAGCCTCTATTTGGAGGAGTCACTCTATCTCCTGTGCAGAAGCGTGGGTGAAGGGATAGCAATAGGCCTGTCTGTTACTGCAGGGGGTCTCTCCACATTGAAGGAAACACTGGGAGTGGCAAATGAGTATGTCCCTGTTAGAAGCAGCCCTCTGTATTGCATGCTTCATTTGTTTGTTTACTTCCCTCTCCAGACTATGGGATTCTTAAAGCAGAGACATTCCCAGCACCCATCCCAGGGCCTGGCACACTATAGGAGTTTAGGAAGTGGAGGAATGAATGGACTCCCATCTTCTAATGCCAGTGTTTTTCTAAAGAAGTGACTTTCTGGGGCTGAAAAGGATGCCTTTTCCCTCTCATTTATCCTCCTCATGGCACCCAACATGACTTTTATCGTGTTTTCCATGTCCTCTCCCTTTTCTTTATTATGGAGGACAGACAAGGAGTGAGGTATTGCTGGATGATTCAGGGAACATTTTTCCCAAGGTCATGCTGTTCTTCCCACCCTGCCTAGGCCAAGCCCTGGCTGTGTACAGGTAAAGGGAGTTGTGGGTGCTGCTTGGGAAGAGGCAGCCGCCACCCTGGTCCTGATGCCCCATCTGTGATCAATGACAATGCCTGCCTTAACCCACCTTGGTGAGACTTGCTGACAGCAGCATTGGGAAGTCACTTTGAAAGCAGAAAATACTTTGTAGGCATAAAGCAGTGGAATCTGTGGGAATGCATTAGAGGAAATTCATGTCAGTAAAGTGGTAAAAGATGGTCCAGACTCCACCAGGGAGGCAGAGGAGGGCATTGCCTCTACAGGCATTTCCTGATAGTGTGCCACATGTTTTCTTTTTTGATGAAATTGGAAGGTATGTCCCAGTGGGAGCTAGATTCCCAGGCTGGCCCACAAAAGCCTGTAGGACTTGTCACATAATAATATAAGTATCTACTAAGTTCTAGATATGTGCTAGACATATTAAATATATTATCCCAGTTCTTACAATAACCCTTCAAAGGAGAATTGACCCCCTTTTTACCAGCAAAGATGTTGAGACTTATCAAGATCAAATTACTTGCCCAAAGTCATGCAGCTAGTGAGTACTGGAGCTGACCCACAGTCAGGGGTCATAAGCATGATGCTATAGCATCCTTCTGGTGGAGGATGGGAAGACTGCGAACACCAGGGATGGAGAGAGGTGAGGAGCTTGGAGCGACTGCAAATTTTCCATGGAGTTCATCCGTAAAGTTAGCTGCTCATGTCACCCGGCTTTGAGCTACCCCTACCCAGAGAGAGGGTGGCTTCTTCACTCCCAGCTCTTTCTGAGTTCCAGAGGGAGGTCAGTGCTGGCCTAGAGATGCCAGTCTTGTCTTCAGAGATTCTGGATGAATGAAGCAAACAGGATCCTGAGTGCTGAGGCAAGGAGGTTCTCCAGGGCGCTGGCTTCAGTGTCGGAAGCCCTGTGACCCCAGGCCACTGGCTCAGGGGGATTAATACGCCAGCAATGCTGACGCTCTGCAGGGGCTGAAAATTGGCAATTTTTTGGAAATTTTTCACCCTAACAAAGGGCCTGACAACTGTGGTCATTCAATTAGAATTTAATACATGTATATGGAAAGTTTGGATAGTAGAATAAGCATTTGGATATTGAATGTGGGAAGATCATTTTTGTCTATCTTAACCCCACAGGTTTCATGGACAGGGGACTAAGGGAACAATAGACTTAAGGTTCCATATAGATGAGAAATACTAAACAGGAATTAGGCTTGGTAGAGAATGATTGATGGGCTGTTCACCTTTGGGATTTGTTGCTGCCTTTGGGGATTTAGGGTCTGTCTCTGGAGATATGTTGCATTAATTCTCCCTGACTGAGATTCTATCTGTGTTGGAATTAAGTTTTAGGGAAATGGTTTTTATTGTGTCACTGACGTTGAAGTTCCAGCTCCTCTTCCCTGGCAGAGTTCACCCTGTTCCCTCTGTATCCCCAGCTCTGGCTGTGCAGAACTAATGGGGGCTAAGGTCATGACTATCCCTTGTACATTTATTGGGTGCCAGGTACTGTGCTAAGCCCTTGATCTTCATCACCTCATTTGTCCTCACAACAGAGGAAAGCTATTATCAGGCCATCATTCCCTGACTCCACCACCACCTTTCTCACCATCAGTCGCAGCTCAGCTCCGTCTTCTTCCTGGCCCTTTTAACCTTTAATTAATCTCTCCCTCCTCTGTGTTTCAGTCACACTCATATGTGTCCCTGGCATAACACACATCTTGTGGCACTGTGATAATTGGTCTATATGTTTACTCATACATTCTTCTGTTCAACACATTTTATTGACTGCCTCCTGTGTGTTGACTGTTGACCTCTTTGGACTTGGAGTTCCTTTACAGCAATAGACTAAGCCTTGTTTTGCTGTGTCCCCAGCACATACCACTGTCCCTAGTTCACAGTAGATCCTCAGGAAATATTTGCTAAGAGAAGGCTTTTATGTGATGTCTAGTCCTAGAACAACCTTTCACTCCTTCCAACCCCAGGCATTGGAAAGTCGGAAATTTGTTCCCTAGCTCTTGACTTGGTGGAGAAACATAGCTGGGATTCTGGGTGCCTGATTCTCACTGATCTACCTTACTAGAGCTACAGTAGTAACTCCAAAGAGTCAGTAATGCCTACATCATTTCTCATGAGCTGTGGGTGTTTATTCATTTTTTCAGTAGGTGTTGAATACTCTATAGGTTATCAGGCTCTGTGCCAGGAGCTAGAGCCACAGAGTTGAATAAGACACACATGCACAAGACCAACTACCTAAAGAGATCATCAGCCTAGATGGAGAGATGGTGAGTTAAGGTTGAAAAGGGTTAAATTCCATGTTCACTGAAAGCACTGCTGGGAGATTTTTAGGAGAAGGCAAGATTAGAGAAAGCTGCCTAGAGAAGATGTCATTTGATCTGAGCCCTGAAGAGAAGTAGGATTTGGACTTGATGAAGTAGGTAGAAAAAAATGTCTGCATGAGCAAAGGCATAATGGTGGGAGGTTGTGTTTTGGGGGAACACAAATGTCATTCAGATAATTAATTTGTCAGTAATTGGCAGGGTGAAACAAGGGTGATCCTCATTGCCATGGGCATATCACTGTGGTGTTTTTCTTTCTTTCTCCTATCACTTCTTCCTCCTACTCAAATAGGGTTCTGCCATTGACAGACTTTGTCCCTTAAAGAACAGGGGTGGGAGAACCTTCTGTGGAGTGAAGCTCTGTCACATCGGGTTCTTAGTCCTTCAGCCAACACCCCAATTGCACACACTGGGGCTCGCTATGTAAAGGCCCCTCTACCTCTCAGCCATGTGCTGGGAAGGAGCCTATAGAGGGCTCAGCCCACCCATGAGTTTCTAGAAGATGAAGATACCGAAGGCAGCTGCCTCACTCCATCAGCAGGAGGAGGCCAGCGAGACAGATTAGTCACTCATATCATTTTATCTGTTGAGTCAACATCTATTTTTAGGTGTGGAACCCATAAAGGGACCTGGCATCTGTGTCATAGAAAGGGGGAGAGTGCCATGGATGAGGGGTCTGCTCATCCCTCATCTTCTTTAATAGATCCATACTCTCCCCTCCCTGAAGGTCACAGAAGTGAGGCCCACTTTACTGGAGGTTTATTAGGTCTTAATGTCAAAGCTCCTGTTTAATGTGTTCAATTCCTTTTGCACACATGCTTTTGAGCTTGCATACGTGCGCTCGTGCGCTCACACACACACTCCTACGGTCTTAATAGGTCTTATGAATCAGTTATATGGATTAAATAAAACTTCCAACTGAAAAATGCTAAGGCATATAGGTCTCTTCCTGTCCAACGTTGTCAGATGTGCTCTGAAATGACTGTTTTCATCATCTATTCTGAGCCATAACCACCCCAGAAATAGCTTTAGCAGGAAAGTGCTTTTGTTAGACTAGCTGTAAATTATATTTCAAATGTCTGATGTTGTTTTCTTAAAAAATAAATAAATAAGTAAATGAAAGTCTAAAATTAATGACTGCTGGGGCTTGCTTTGCTTATGTGTACTGCTACAGATTTGGCTTCTTGCAGATGGAATTTCAGATCTGTTTACACTTCTGTGTTAGCTTTTTGGGGAAAAAAAAGCAGTTGAGAGATCTGGGAGGACAAATTTACAAAGTCGAACTTATTATAACCGTTGGTGAGGCTTTCTTCTCTCTCTCTACTGCCCTTTCCCTCCCTCCTTTCCATCATGCCCCCATTTTGTTTGTTGTGGTTTTTATCTGCCCTGCTTCAAAGTTAGAGGCAACTGGTCCTTGCAGATGTGACGACAAGGTCACATATCCAGTTTCGCAAGCAGATGTTCATTCAGCCCTGTTTCACCAGCACTTTGTCATTCAGTGAGAGCAGACCTCATGGGAACAGACTGAAGCAACACAAAGGATGGAACATAAAAAATCTTGCAGAGAACCTGATTGCTTTTATGTATTCAAGAAGTAGGGGATGGGGGTAGGGAGGGTGGCAAGGAGAGAAATGTGCAGAGCAGAATTTCATGAGGTTATTTGGGGGAGGGGGGTTATTCAAAGATTATTATATGTTGGATACAGTAAATCATCTATACACCCACATCCAGGAGGTAAATCTTCAGAACTCCATGTGTGGGTAACTCTGCATTTAACAGCTGCCATACTGTAGCTATTTTGTTCTGCACTTAGAGACCCTTATTTGTTTTAAGTTATTGTCAACTCTTCTCTTGTTCCTCTATTGTTGTTCTCCTGGTTCTCATTACTATTGTAAGAGTAGCTAAAAGTCTGAACTTCTGAGTGATTTAAACTGACACCATGAGTTGTAACGGTAGACGAGGGGCTGTCATCTTGGTTGTGGACTCGGCATCTACTCTGAGGGTGATTGCCTATAATGGATTTAGCTCCTCTTGCCTTTTCCTAGGTCTCATATGCCCGTCCAAGCTCTGCCTCAATCAGGGATGCTAACCTCTATGTTAGCGGCCTTCCCAAAACCATGACCCAGAAGGAACTGGAGCAACTTTTCTCGCAATACGGCCGTATCATCACCTCACGAATCCTGGTTGATCAAGTCACAGGTTAAGTGTTTCTTTGTAATTTCTTTCCTTGTATGTCAATGTCACCAGCCCTGTTACTCATAAGAGCAGAAGGCTGATGGCTACTTAAGGCAGAGGATATGGATCATAAATAGATCATAAATAGACAGATTGTTAACTTGGAAGAAAGACTTCTTATCAGTCAACTGCCCAAATTTAAAATGGGCCATGTTGTGAGGTAGGAGTTCTCTATCATGGGACTTGTTTTAGCAGCAGCTAAACTACTTGGCAGGGTTGTAGAAAGGATTCAGGCATCAGGTTGAGAGCGGAACTGTATGACCTTCAAAGTCTCTTTCAGCCCTCAACCAAATAACATCACTTTTGTATGTGAAAAGAATCTGTATGCATAGCTGTAACTCCAAATCATAGCATTAGAGAGTTTGAAGGAATTGTCCCATTTCACACATGAGGAAAAAAGTCAAAAGTGGGGAATACGAGTCCCCAAAGCTAGTTAGTAGCAGTAGAGGGAAATAAACCTAGGATCTGGTACTGGGGTTCTTTGTCCATAATAAAGAAAGGCAGCCACTACCTCTCAGTAAGAAATGTCAGGTACTTTGGGTTGCATTTTTAATGACAAGGTGTTTTCGCCTACCTCCAATTTGATTCCAATTTAGAACTCACCCCCTGAGAATAGTTTAGCACGTTTATCATGTGATTCATGAGACAAACCTTCACAGAAGTTGGCTGTGCCCCAGACATTGTGCAGAGGGACAATGGAGACCAAGGATGAAGCAGGCACAGCCCCATCCTTACAGGACTCCAGTGTGACAAGGACTTGCTACAAGCTGTCAAGTGCCCCGATCGCTCAGAAGAAGGTGTGCCATGCCTGGTGGGAATTGCTGGGAAAGCCCCATTGAGGCGCAGTGTTTGAATAGGGGTTTGGAGGATGTTTCAAAGCTATCCAGCAAAAAGGAGGGACAGAGCATTCTAGGTGGAGAGGAGAGCATATCCCAAGACATGGAATCTATTTAAGGAGGGTCAGGCAGTTCAGGGTAACTGGTGTGAGCCTCAATAGGGAATTTGGGGCCAGATTGCCAGAGGCATTGAATGCTGTGCCAAGAAGTCTGGACTTTATCTGAGTGCAGAATGGAGCCATGGAAGGGTATTTTGTAGATTTTGTTTGTTATTCATTTTAGAATGGGAGTCCGTGAAGAATAGGTACTATGCACAAGGTACAAAAAAAAAGTGCAAAAAAAGGTATAGAAGATGTTTTTAAAGGGTGTGATGTGGTCAGAGTTCGCTTTACAAATAGATTACACACTTGCTATGTGTGGAGGACACATGAGAAGACTAGAAACTAGACAGTGGGTGATGAGTTATAGTAACTTTTGGAAGGTGAGCATGGAGCAGGGCAATGGAGAGGACTGGAAGGGCCAGATGCAAGAGATCCCTATGTTCTATGGGTAGGAGGCATCAGTCCAGAGCCATGATGGCAGAAATGCAGGTAAGCATGTTTTGATGGGTGAGAGAGATCGGGAGCTGGGCTCAGCCCTGGCCCCACAGGTGGACTCACTCCTCTCACAGTATCCTTAGGACCTATCTCTTCCCAGAGATGTTTACCAGTCTGGTTTGTTCACTCTTTACAAAGGCTCTTTCTCTTTCCCCAGGAGTGTCCAGAGGGGTGGGATTCATCCGCTTTGATAAGAGGATTGAGGCAGAAGAAGCCATCAAAGGGCTGAATGGCCAGAAGCCCAGCGGTGCTACGGAACCGATTACTGTGAAGTTTGCCAACAACCCTAGCCAGAAGTCCAGCCAGGCTCTGCTTTCCCAGCTCTACCAGTCCCCTAACCGGCGCTACCCGGGCCCACTACACCACCAGGCTCAGAGGTTCAGGTAGGCATGCCCAAAGAGGAAGAAGCACTGCTACAGGGGTTCAGAGCTGGGCAAGAGCCAGGGAAGCCTATGTTCTGACAAATGGGACAAGGGTAAAAGCTTCCACCCCCAGGAATCACTGTGCAAAACTCCCCCCGAGCCTCAGTCTCCATTCCTATAAAATGAGACAGTTGGACCAGATGCTCTTCCAAGCCCTTTGCCAATTTACTACTGTGACTGTATAAACTTCAGATTCTTTGGTAGAAGCAAAATTTCTGTATTTAACCAAACATGAAGGTTCAGTTTCAACAAGAGTTAATCACAGATCAGTGACCACATTCAGCAGATTAGACTTAAGGCTGGACAGTGGCTTTTAATAATTTCAAAAAATAGACCATGAGGCAGATCCTTGCCAGAGGGAGTGGTTTTTCCTGTCTTCTTTTCCCTCGGCAGGTAACTCTGTTGAGTTCAGGGGAGGGGGGACTGTCTTTGGTGTTAACCTTATTATGTGAAGTCAGTAGATTCTGGGAAGACAGGGAGGAAGATACTGTCCAAGCCTGATTAGTGTTTCCTTCAAGTATCCAGGAAGCTTCTGGTGCAGGGAGGCATTGCCCTTCTGGAACTTTTTCTAAAAGACAGGTTTCTCTCCATGAAGGCAGTATGACCTTGACTGGTCTCTATCATACCAGAGATAAAAATATTTTTGACTTACCATGATACATTCTAAGCAATTGTTTTATTCCACACCACATCCCAACTTCCCTCTGATGAAAACGTTTTTCTCTTTGTGAAACTTGACATGGGAAAATAGTAGGTCCTTCTATCTAGGATAGTATGCTCCATCTGGCCACATGAGGAGGAAAAGCATCCTCTTTCGTGTCCTCCTATGCCCTGTGAATTTGAAATGGTTAATGATTTCATGAAGAGTCCAAGTCATCTAATTTTTATTTTGCGTGACAGCACATGCAGTATTTATGTAAAAAGCCTCTCCAGCAGGTTTCTAATGGTGGAAGCTATGGTT
Source organism: Sapajus apella (assembly GCF_009761245.1). NCBI lineage: Eukaryota > Metazoa > Chordata > Mammalia > Primates > Cebidae > Sapajus > Sapajus apella. Next base: position 35,633,419 of record NW_022436976.1, on the reverse strand, counting down.
ACTACTGCCCTATGGTGCAAATAGCTTGTCCCCAAGTAAGGTACTGAATGTGAGGAAGATTACAGCAGAAGGGCAGTTTGCTGGGAGGTGCTACCAGAGAGTAAACAGTAAGCTAATTTTTAAAAATCTTAATCTGCAAACTCCCCCTGCCTCCCAAAAACGTGTGTGGTCAGATGATTTAGTTAATGTAGCAAGGCTAACAGAAAAGATCCGTTCTGATACATATTGTGTGCCTGTGTATTGTTAATCTGGAACAGAGGCCTTTATTCACAAGTTTAATCATAGTAAAAAGGTGAACAATTTAAGAAGCCCCCGCTTTGTACAATTTCACATACCATATAAAACAAAATCCACACAAATGTTCTGAGAGGTGGGGGGAATGGGATTAATTCAGACCTTGAAAGAAAGGGAGACTCATTAGACATTTGCTTTAAACTCTAGCATTGACCTGAACATGAATTACTTGCAGTTAGAGACAGAAAAAGGGGAAACTACCGGTGGATAGACTCCTAAGCAGTGGGGAAAGTTGTTGAGCTTTTCTTCTTTGAAAATGGAGCATTCTTATTAATAGTTCCATTGAGCGATCTTGCCATCTGTGAGGCATTAACCCAGAGACCCTCCTTCTCTTTGCAGGCTGGACAATTTGCTTAATATGGCCTATGGCGTAAAGAGGTAATTAAAACTCCACAGATTGCCAGATGTCCATGTTGGCACAGACTGGGGCTAGAATTTTTTTTTTTTTTTTAATTCACTAACTTTACTTTAAAAAAAAAAAAATCTTCCTTTTTCTTCCACCAGCATGTCAAATTCTTAATTTTAATTTCGGACCTCAGTTGATTTTGTTTCTTTTAGGGCACACAAAATGTATTTGTGTGTTTCACTTTTTCTTTTATTTGCAGGTGGGCTTCTCCGATGGTTCAGGTGCCACAGCTACCAAGCCCTTGATAATCCAGTCCTTTGAATGACTCCCCTAAGGGGAAAGGCTCCGACTCTTTGCTGGCTGGTTTTGCAAACTTGCAGAGCAAACTGTTTTGAATTAGCATTGCCAAGATTCAGTTAAGAGGGCAGATTCCAGCAAATCAGAATTAGAACATTTTGCTAATTGTGGTTGACAATCTTATGATTTTCAGTAGAAAAATTAGATTTTGGACTACCAGCTCTGGCCAAAGGATAAACAAACACATGGATGACTTTCTAACTCCTGCCCCCACTTCAGTGTGCATTTCAGAGCACATACTGAGAATGAAGTGTATCTGTGTGCACCTCAACCAGAGGTTTCTTTTGTTACAGGTTTTAACAGTTATTATAAATCCTCCCTTGATTATATGTTATGTGTGTTTTAAACTCGCTATTCCTTTCATTGAAAGCCTTTTTGTGGGGTTGGGGGCCCAAACAGAGTCGAGGCTTTTGGGGCTGTCTCTGAAAGCAGATTCAAAGGTTTTCCAGACCCAGTATGAAATCTGAATCTCGGAAAGCTGGGTGTGTTATGTCACTGTGTCCATGAGATTCCCATATGTGCTTCTGATAAGCTCCACTGCACTACTAGGGACGTAGTGTCTTCATCATCTTGCTCAGTAGAGCTGCACACTTTAATTCCCCTTCCTACAGTCAAGGGAAAGAGATGTGGTCTTTAATAGTCCACATCACACTCCCTGTACTAGGCAGTTCTTTCACTGGCTATGCATGGTAAGTACCCTGACTCTGGGAACTGGTGCACAGTAGAGGAAGTAACCTGACTGCAGACTTCACTATCAGAGGACCAGCCTCTCAAATCTCAATCCCAGCATCAATGAGAATAACTATGAATTATCTCCACATTTCTAGCACACTGCTTGCCTGTTCCCAGGCGTTTTACATGTTTCCTAGCTGTATCTCATTCCTTTGCTCCTCTCTGACTTTAGTGAGGTAGTTCTAAATGTTATGAAAAGAGAAGTGCTTGTAACATAAATAAGATAGGGGAAGACACAGCTGTAGTAGACCTGCCACCACCTCCTCCGCTGCCCCAGCCAGAGTACACATCACTAGTTGATAATAGCATTCTCTTTTCCTATTGAACCCAGATTTGGATTTAGAATCCTTCCTACCAAAATGCTGCAATTAGCTATCACCAACTAGGATAGAGGCTGTACTTGCAATCTCTTTGCTGGCCCTGACCTTTGACTTAATAAATACTTAGCTGTTTCCTATCTGTAAACAGAAAAGAGGTCAATTCAGGGTCAACCCACCTGGCTGGAGGAGAAAATATTGAAAAGCCAATCCAGAAATGATACAAGTTATAAATAGACATGGATTTGCACTTCTAGAATCTGTACCATGATATTTTTTGGCTTTTTCTTGGTAATTGTTTTTAAAGAAAAGGGAAGATTGACTTAGTGAATAATAGCAAAAATATTGTCCATTGAGTTATTATATTTAGCATATATTATTCAGTAGCCATTTGATTATCCAAATTCTAGTTAGAGAACTATTCTTTAATAGGACTTTCAAATCTCTAAGAATATTTGCTTATTTTTAAGAACAGTTGTAGCTCACACTTTACACCATGCTCTTCCTTAATTTTTGCTTCCTCTCCTTTTCCTATTTCCCCCAGTAAAACCTCAGCCAAATGAAAAGCAAGAAACTAGTCAGTGTACAGCATCAAAAATTCCTAGACTAAGCTCATGCCTGTAATCGCAGCACTTAAGGAGGCCGAGGTGGGTGGATCACCTGAGGTCAGGAGTTTAAGACTAGCCTGGCCAACATGGCAAAATCCCATCTCTACTAAAAATACAAAAAGATTAGCTGGGCATGGTGACACGTGCCTATAGTCCCAGCTACTTGGGAGGCTGAGGCAGGAGAATCGCTTGAACCTGGGTGGCGGAGGTTGCGGTAAGCCAAGATTCACGCCACTGCACTCCAGCCTGGGTGACAGAGTGAGACTCTGCCTCAAAAAAAAAAAAAAAAAAGAAAAAATATCCCTATATAAGCTTGGTATGAAACAAAACGTTAACAAATGTTCTGCTGTAGGCACTGGAAACTTAACTCCTTCATCTGATGCATCCATCTCAAATCACACAAGGATTTATTTTATCAGACAGTGAATAGAATCTAAAGGGTCATTCCTTTTCTTTTCAGGATTACACAAAAACTGAGAAGATTCCTAGGCCTAATATAAAAGCAGTTGTAATAGGGCAAATAACAATTTTTATGCTTTTCTAATATGCAGCTATTCAAGATATATAAGTGCACAAACCACTTGAAATCTTGCTCCAATGATGCTTAGAAATAAATTCCAGATAACATAGCATAAAGGAGTGATACATCTTTATTATTATTACTTGAATTTGTGGGGGCAACCCTTCCGAATAAATGCTAAATGAAACATGAGCCACCCATCTGTTTAATAGCAAGCCATGCTGTTTTATCCTCACCAAGAAATCTTTGACAACCGTAGGTCAAGGGAATGCAAAAATGGTAGACTTAAGCACTTTAGGGCCCTAATCTACCTTAAGAAAAAATGAAATTTCCCAAGTACTGTCCAAAGTTAGTCACTTATTCAACCAATAAATATTTATTGAGCGTTTTCTATGTGTCACTATACCTGTGCGATTCCCATATGTGCTCCACTGAATAATCTAATAGAGCCACAGAATGAATGAAATAGACCCTTTCCCCCAAGAGCACATTGTCTATTGTTGGGGGTGGGGTGGAGTCAGGGTGGGGTGCTCTATGAGAATATACTGTGATAGAACTATTATAGAGCCTTGCTCTGGGAGCCCTGGGAGTCCCTCATGGTTTTTAGAAATTGACCTAGATCTTTCTCTCAGCATGAACATGCCCTAGCCAATCAAGCCATTCCCATCAGAGGAAATGCCATAGACGTTAGTTTTTACATTTTGGTTTTTGAACCCTGAAGACTCTCCTGCAAACACTCACTCAGCCCTCTGCCCCGTGTCTGTGTCTGTGCATCTGTGTGTTATCCTTGGTCAGACTGATGTCTGGACCAGTCCCCCCTTCTGCTTGTCCCCCCAGGTTCTCCCCAATTACCATTGATGGAATGACAAGCCTTGTAGGAATGAATATCCCTGGTCACACAGGAACTGGGTGGTGCATCTTTGTCTACAACCTGTCCCCTGATTCTGATGAGAGCGTCCTCTGGCAGCTCTTTGGCCCCTTTGGAGCAGTGAACAACGTCAAAGTGATCCGTGACTTCAACACCAACAAGTGCAAGGGATTCGGCTTTGTCACCATGACCAACTATGATGAGGCAGCCATGGCCATTGCCAGCCTCAACGGGTACCGCCTGGGAGACAGAGTGTTACAAGTTTCCTTTAAAACCAACAAAGCCCACAAGTCCTGAATTTCCCATTCTTATTTACTAAAATATATATATAAATATATACGAACAAAACACACGCGTGCACACACACACATACACAAAAGAGAGAGAAACAAACTTTTCAAGGCTTATATTCAACCATGGACTTTATAAGCCAGTGTTGCCTAAGTATTAAAACATTGGATTATCCTGAGGTGTACCAGGAAAGGATTTTATAATGCTTAGAAAAAAAAGAAAAAAAAAACAAAAAACAAAAAAATACCTTTGATGCATTGAATGTTCTTTCATAGCTGTCGTTGTTGAATATAATATACATAGATAGCGATGTGCAGGGATTTTTACCCAGCCAGCTAACTTTACTACCTTCCTTGAAGGTGGGTCTTTTTAAGATGACCATTCGCTCATTTGAAGAAGAAAAACAAAAAACAAAAAAAATAATAAAAATAAAACAATTTTTACAAAGTAATGGGATTCAAAGAAAGGAAAAAAAGATTTTTCTTTTTTGTCAAAATGTTGATCCAATCAGATTGGTAAAAACCCCCACACAAATTAAAGAGGAATAATAAAAATTGCAAAAATAAAAAAAAAATTTGCAAATTTTTTTATTTTTCCTTTTTTCTTTTATATCATGTGAACTAAAACAGTCTTCTGTTAGGGGATGGGGGCAAGGGGGATACCTGATGACATTAACAATTTAATAACATTAACATTGTTGCCAAAGAGGTGGTCTCTTTGCTGAAAATGGGTTTCAAGAAAAATCTATTTTTATAAAATATAAAGAATTTTTACAAGAGAATCTGGATTTGAGAAAAAAATATTTTGACTGGCTAATTTAGGGGAAATTGACAACTTTGTCGCGTTCATACTGCACTGGTAACTTTTTAGAGATCAAGATGTGTGTTTTAAACTGGATTCGTAGACTGTTTTTTGAAGGATGGGCTATAAACAGATGATCTTCATATCTTTTCATAGCATGTAATAATAATTAAAAAACAATTATTAATTACTAGGGGAAAGGAGTGTTCGTTCTACCCAGGGTACCACAGTTCCCCACAGTCAAAACCCAAAAGCAAGGAGATGAGTTGAAAGACAGTTTTTCTTTAAGTCATCAGTATGGGATGTCAGCAGAACAAAAATTAAAAAGATTAATTTTCCTTTTGATCTAAAACTTCCTTAGTTTGAGCAGTAGGTGCTACAAAATTATTTACATATCTTAGTATCATAGTTAAATGTAATGTGTTTAGGAGAGGAAAACAAAAGATACATTTGCTTTAAATTCATTAAGAAATTTTCAAATTCACTTTGTAGCCCATGCTGATAGAATTGGGCTGTGTTGGTACATTTGAAACACTGTTTATGTTGCTTGAAACACTTATTTATTTAATCGCAGATGTGATGATGCCTATGGCCGAGATCAAATATAGCTAGATTGGCTAGACTACTTATTTGTTTACTTAAACTATGGGAAGAAGCATATTATTGTGTCATTCTGTTGTGTGTGTATGTGTATATACAATATAAATATATATATATAAAGTTATTTTTTCTTTGGGTTAATTTATTATAAGTTGTAACACTTGGCTAGTTTTGTTTGTATATGTCTTAAAATGTTTTCTTATGATATTTAAGTGACAGTTAAAGAGGTATCAAGGTAACTTGTGTAGAACTATTGTTTGATATATTGTCATGTTTGTTGTGAATATTTTTTCTTACTGCACAGTAGAAAAATAAAAACAACTGAGTCTTTATTTTAATGTAACTCAGATTGGGGAAAACAAAACAGAGCTAAGGGAACAAAATGACTGAGGGAGCACCCTCCCACGTCCAGTGCACTGATCATTTTAGTATGTTTGTGCTTTGTACGGTTATATATTTAAAACAAAAACAAAACAAAAAAATACAAGGGTTCATGCTCTTCCCTGGGTAATAGAAACAGTTACTCGCTATGCATAATCTAGTTGATAGTTAAATTTGCTATTGCTTTTCTTGTCTTGTTATATAAAATCTTTTCAATACAAGTTTAGTCTTAATGGTAATAAAACGTTATGGTTATTTATAACTTGTGCTTATTTTGTGCATTTTTTCCCATGCTGAACCCACTAAGTGCATGTAGACAGGACTGTTGTTTTCACACTGAAGAGGCAAACTTTGTAGTAGTCGTTGTAGTGGTAGACAGATAACGAATACCAAGGCTGCATCATAGACTCCTCCTTTAAATTTTTTTTCTGTTTTTTTTTCCTCTTTTTGGTTTTGGATATAACACCAGATTTCAGTTCAGAGAACACTCGTTCAACATTCAGGAAAATCTTTTAACGTCACCTGCTATGAATGAACGCAGTTTGCTGGCAAAGTTTTGATGCATTTGCTAAGCATTAGTGGGAAAGGCATGCCAAAATCTTCTCTATAATGTGTTCAATCTTGGGGGAAAAAAAAAGGAAAAAAAATCTTAGGACCAGGCAGTTGTATACTTTAGTTATTAATGAATGACTTCATGTTAATCTTGCTAGTTTAGATGATTTCCAAGGGAAAGTATTGTAATTGTTTTTTTTTTTTCATAATCTTGTTGTGTTTGAATTATTTGTACTTTATCTGTCCAGACAATAAATGAAAGTGTGTAGAATGGATTTGACTTCCCAAATTTTTAAATGTGTTTATTCAAACTTTTTATATGTACCATCTTCAGATTTCCCCAATATTTTTATCATTAAACCAGGGAAAAAAAAAGGCAGAGTAAAATTCTATTTTGCAACTTAGCTCAGTCTCTTAAAATCAGTTCAATATTCAGAAGTCATTGTTCTGGTTCCATACTATTAAAAGTGTGGTGGTCCCCAGCCAGCAGTATCAACATCATCTGTAAGCTTGTTAGAAATGTAGACTCTGCATTTAACCAGATCCCCAGGTGAATGAATCACTGGTACTTTCAAGTTTGAGGAGCATTGCCCTGGTGGCTAAATCAGAACACTTGGCCTTACCTTTGGTGTTGATACATCAGCATCTGTTATTCATTTATAAGAAGGCTTGTGACTTGTTCAGAGGACAGGGAACCACCATTTGCAGAGCATCTATTGTGTAACGAACAGGTGGTATGGTATGGTATTCCCTACATTCTCACTTTATTCTCAGCAACCCAAGGGGTATAGACAACATTATCCTCATTTCACAGACGACAAAACTGAGGCGCAATAAGAATAGTAACTTGACACCACAAGGAAATTTCCAGCTGGGATTTGAATCCAAGTCTGATTCTACTGCACAACACCTCAGCATTGAGGTTGCAGAACTTGAGCAATATTAAGAAAGCAGACCATTTGCATTGAAAGTGACAGCCAAGAAAGAAAGGTCACTTTATTTTTGTTTAAAAGTAGCAAATATTTGGCTTTCTTACCTTTGAATAGAAAGTCTAAACAAGGAATTACTCATTATGTGTCTAAAGAATAGGATTTAAGCTCAACCTAGGGAGAGAAAAACTGCCTACATTATCATGAAGTCACTTTAAAATATGCCCTGAACTTTACAGATTAGCTTTTTAGTGATTTCCTGATACAATCACTCATTGATGATCTACTGTCTTTCATTTTCATTTTCTCACTAACTGAAAATTCATACTCTGTGAAACATTGCCATCCATAAACTGACACTTCATGAAATGTCCCCACTGAGCCAGATGAACAAATAGTCTGATTCTCTTCTATTTCTAATTAACCTCTTTTTTATTATTATATTAAGTTACTACATTGGTTGGAATAATTAAATTCAGGGCAAAGAATGGGATTTAATTAATCAAACTAAATATTAAACCTCTAAGTCAGCCTGAACCTCATATAGTTGAACTTAAAGGTTCTTTTTATAGTTTTATCTTAAAGACAGCCCCTATGTTTCTTTTCTGGAGAATAAAAAAGGGGCATTCAAAAGAATAGTTTCCCACAGGGATAACACAGCTTCACAACCGTGTTTGTAGGTCTAAAAACGTTGCTGCCAAACCTATGATAGTTGCCAGTCATCACCACCCCTGCTCCTTAAAGGTGTCATTTTAGTGTACTTTAAATGGACAGCTGCTTTTTTGGGGGGATATCCAAAGTTGGTACAGTGTTCCCAGTTCATATAGTTCATTCACCTGCCTCCTACAGATCTATGCTGAAAGTTTTACAAATAGATGTAGGTATTTAAAGAGGTCTTGAAAATATCCGTGGAAGACATTCTACATATACTGTTTCAGAAACACTTTCCAGCATCAGCACAATGTGTCTGCCTAACATCTAATAAAAATTCATCTTGTTGCGAGTATAAGCCTGTTACCTTAAATCTCCAGGCAAACATATATAGTTTCTGTAGGTGTTTGTGGAAAAGGTCTAACAAATCACAAGAATACTGACATTATTAAATTTCTTTGAGGTCCTAGGTACGTTATATTTTGCTTGGATGAAAAATTGCACGTCATAGAAAGCTGATGGCATTTACTTAGTGTTATTTCTGTCGTGATAGGAGGAGTGCAAAAAAAAATGTGCTTGTATCTAAAACCACCCCACATCATCACCATCCACATCAAAACTTCTTACTTCTATTACCGAAGATCAAACACTGACCAAATGATGGTTACTGCCAGAAATTTAAATGTCTTTCATCAAGATCAATCATCCTTTGCTCATTTGTAAATAAAACATTTTAACCCCCAAAGAATAACATTTAAATGTACATTTGAAACTCACAAGGTCTTGTGGGGCCCATATTCTCCTTGAGTCAGTATTTGGGTGTGGATGCTTTTAACCTTGTTAAAATGCAGCACATAATTGCCTTTACCATAAGGTAATTCCAGAAACTCTCAGTCCTTGAAATTATTTTGCCCTTACTTCCTGTAGGCACTATGCATTTCTTCCTTAACAGACACATACATGCAAACACACAGAGGCAAGTGTTTGTGCAAGTATGAATTTTTTTTAACTTTCACCTGTGAATTAAAAAATGACACCTGATAATATAGCATTAACCACAAGAGTGTGCTTTCTAAAGCAAAGAGTCATTAAAATCTTAATTTGAGGCCATCTTGCCTGGATACTTCCACAGCGTTCATGAAAGCTCACAGAACAGAGTTCTAATATCCTTGCACCCTTCACTGCCTTTGTTCTACCTGAAGAAGAGAATAATAAAAGGAAATTACATTTTATTTCCATGAGCTGAAATCAAGTTTTAATATTGTCCAAAAATGACTAGTACCATTCCCTTATCTTATTAGCTTTTTGGCATATTAGGTAATAAGATAATTTCTCATGGTACAGTATTTATGTAAGAATCATATTTCTCTCTGTGCAGATCACTTACTGAAGTGTCTGTTAACAGGAGAGAATGATACATAATCGGCACTTAAGATTAAAATAGACCTGAGAGCATAAAAGTGTTCCTTCAATTAAAGGAATAGTGTTTCTCCAGTCTCGTCCTTTTTGTTTCGGCAGCAGAATGAAAACTGGCTTAAAATCTCCCAACCCCAGGTTAATTCCCAGAAGGTTTTTCTATGCAAGTTCAGCTTAATCTACTAGTGGTTCAAATGCAAAGTGGACGCATATGACATTCCAGTATGCCATGTAATTATTTCAAACAGTTTTCAGCAAAGTCCTTAAGGTTTAAGAAATTGTTTCTAGAAAGAGCACTGGCATTTAAGTTTTTCCTATGCCAGGCACTCTATATGTATATAGTCTTAGTGAGGGGTATCATTCCCCATTTACATTGGACAAAAAGAAACTCAGAGAGATTAGGTATTTTGTGAAAGTGAGTAAGTAGGTGGTAAAGCCAGAATTCAAACCCAGGTCTATCTGATCCCCAAGATCCCCAGTTATATACCCTGGCTCCAAGTCAATTATGTTAGAATTAGATCCAAAACAATTACCAAGTGGTCCACACCTCAACTAAAGATGAGACAAGTCCTATTATATAAGAAATAAAGGAAATTATATTAATGTACTGTGCCTGAGTCTAACCCTCTCCCCAAATCTTTAATGGAAAAACAAACCAAACAACACTGGTTTATAAGCAAATTAACAAAGGAAAACTAAAAGTCATAGTTTCTCAGCACTGTTGCTCAGCAGTATTTAAACATGAAATTAGTTTCTTAATAGGTCTATTTTAACCACCAAAAGTCATTGAGGTAGAAAGGAGTTGAGGATAGGACAGACAGGTAAGAATGTTAACAAGCCAACTTAAGGACCCTCAGAGCTGGCCCCATGGGTCTCCCCAGGTGATAGGACCCACTGTGGTCCGCAGATGGGTCCACTGTGCTGTGTGGACCAACAGCACCATAGTGGCCACTCCTTTCGCTATCTGTATTGCCTCTGAATCCTAAGGACAATCCTGGGAGGCACATAACATAATCCCCATTTTACATCTGACAAAAACGGAGAAGTTAAATACCTTGCCCAAAGTTGCACAGCATGTTGCAGGGTGGGAATTTGCACAAAAGTCTTCAGGTTCCGATCCAATGTCTTTCTACTAAACCATATTGATGGCTTTCAATGTGACAACATTTGTTGATTATCTACCTAGGTGTTGAGGTATGGCAGGGTGGGGGTCGAGGAAATCAGCCTAAACTGTGTCTACACTAGAACCCTTACTCTGAACAGCTGCCATATGCCAGATACTCAGCTAGGGGTATGATAAATAAACATGTCTAGGGTGGTTTTTTTGTTTTTTTTTTTTGTTTTTTTTTTTTGTAACCTGTTTTGTGCATGAAATTGTGTAACAGAAAACCAAAAAAACAAGAGAGGAAATTTAGAGTTCTATTACAAAGACAAGACCTGTGGGACAATCTTCTAGCCACAGAATAGCTTCTGCATTGGAGGGAGAATTTCAGGAGACTTTTAAAATCTGTGGGGAGTAGAAGGAGTATTCTGGGACCCAGGAAGGAAGGAGAGTTTGCCCTGATGGAAAGAGGACTAGCTCTACTGAAAAAGTTCTGGATTTGGGTCCCAGGGGAAAAAATTTAATGTCTCTGAGATTCCTGATCAGAGAAGGAAGGATTAGAAGTAAATATGCCAATTTCCTGGCAATGAATGAAGAGTAGCAGGAATTAAACAATAGCCAGAATGAGTAGAAGAACACTTGGGCCAGGCCCTTCGGCAGGGAGAGGTGGGTTTGGTGGATGCCCCTGGATGCAAAGAACCAAGAAATCCTGTTTGGTCACTTCAAGTGAGGGAGGGAAGAAATAGTAGGAATACATGTGGAAATAAGTTGCTGGGAATCTCACTTGGCCTCATGGAACTTAAGCTGCTTTTGAAATATAGTAACTCCAGCCACTTACCAGAATCTCTGATTGCCCTCAGCAACCCGAGACCCCATTGGTCCCTCCTCTGGTGTCTGGCCATTACTGTGTCAGCCACTCCATCTCATTCACTCCTGATAATTAGACTGCTGTGAGCATCATGAAAAAGTCACAGGGATTTTGCCTCAGGGTAAAGGGGTGGAGGATACACTAAGGAGCTTAGGCGGGCAATAGTGGGAAGGGAGAGCACAGGAATAAAAGGAAAAGGGTTGGTTATGCAGGCTGAGCCAGGGAACATCTTTAGGAAAACAGAGGATCAGAAGGCTTTTGAGCAGGGAAGTGAGGGCCCTGGGTTCATAAGTAAATATCTGGTAAAGGGCAAATATCTCTAAGCCCTACTCCTCTTGGCTGTAGGAACAAGAAAGAATCAAAAGTTCTGTCTCAGCCAAGATGGGAAATGAATCCAATTAAACCATTTGTAAAGGGTAGTCCTCTCTTGCTTGTCACACAATCAGCCTTGTCATTGCCTGGTTACTTAGCTCTGGAAAGCCCTTGGAAGTCAGTTCAACTCCCTCAGAAGTCAATGGAATCCCTGAGAGATTTAAAAGGGCTTTGGGTTGTCCAGCCTCTACGTCACTCCATGTAACTAGTTATCATCTTATTCCACAAATATTAGGGTTCCTCTCCTTAAAATGCCCTTTCCTCCACCCCAAACCCACGTTTTTCTCAAAGCATGCATGTACCACCCACCTGCTTGTTCAGCTCAGGATTCACTGCCCCCTGGAAACCCTTCTTGACCTTGGCTGGATTAAGGATTCCTTGACATCCCTCTGTTTTCCTGTATCACAGCACACTCACATTCCATATCTGTACTGCTGCATGCAGCCTCCATGGGGACAGAGGAATCTGGCATGGTTCCTGCCTTGGAAAAGCTCAGGTGTAAGCAGAGCATAGAAGGGCAAGAGCAAATCTGCAGGGCGTTTGGGGAGCACAGAGAAAAGAGCAGTTAATTCTAACTTTGTTGGGTGAGGTGAGGTTGAGCTGTAATAAGAAAGGCATCCTAGACATGTTTGGGACTTAGCTGTCTCATGGAAGATAGAGCAGACTTGGACAGGTAGCATTGGAGTGAGGCAAAGGGCATCCCACTGGGAATAATGGAAGTGATCCAGGACCAGGATTCAGAGTCGTCTGCTTTGCCCCTGATTTGTTGTGTAATATTGGGCAAGTCACTGGTCCTCTCAATTTCACAGAAGTTAAAGGAAGGTGTGAGACTAGATGGTTTCTGATGGTCTTGCTCCTGCTGACTCCTAGACATTCATCTGCCCCTACATTTTTCATAGGGTCAGCAAATATTTGTATCACTGAGGAAACAATGAGAGGATGAAAAAGATGGCTATATACAGCTGGGGTGAGTGCTGTCAAGATCAAGTGCAGGATGTTCTGACAATGAGCAACAGCACCTGCCTGGCTGAGGAGGAGGAACACCCTTTCTCAGACTGTGGCATTTGAGCCGAGACCTGAAGAATGAGGACCATGTGTCCCATCCCAGGCCAGGGGAACAGCACGGGCAAAGGGCCAGAGTGGAGGGGAGCGATGTTTCAGCTGAGGGGCTGAGAGGAACTCAGTGACTCAGCAGTGGAAAGGGGAATGGGGCTGGGGCAGGAGTGGTAGCAGGGACCAGGTTATCAAGAATATTACAAGCCACAGAAAGGACTTTGATCCTTACGAGTAATGGGAAGGGCCTACATTTTAACGAATGGGTTCTCTTCTCTCAACCTCAGTTTACTCATTTTGATGAGTAAACCCCTCTCATAAATCTATATCTAACCTATATATTTATATCTGTCAATCTGTCATCTCTATTGATTCTGTTTCTCTGGAGAACCTTGACTATTACACTCATCTGTAAAATAGAGATGACCGATAACAGTACTTATAAGGTCTCTTATAAGGGCCTTATTAAGTGTTGGGAGGGTCAAATGCATTAAAATGTGTTAAGTGCTTAAAACACTACCTGGCAGATAGTAATGACTATATACATGTTTGCTATTACTACTGCTATCATTCTTATTATTCATCTAGCTAATTCTTACACATACCTCAAAATTCACCATGAATATCTTCTCCCCGGGAGCTCCTTCCTCAACCTCTCAGACAAAGTTATGTACCATTTCTCTGGGTTCCCAAAGTCCTCTCTCACCCTGTAGAATAGTTTGTTGCCTACCTCTATGCCTTCTCCCCTAAATCATAAGCTCATCGATGGCAAGTACTGTGCCCCATTCATTAGTACAAAATTATGCACAAAAAGAATGCCAATGAAAGTGTGCAGCTATGGTAGGCTGAATAATGGCCCCCTAAAGATGTCCACATTCTAATCCCTGGACATGTGAATATGTTATCTGTCTTAGCCTATTTGTGTTGCAGGTCTTTTCCTTAGTTCTGCTAAAGACAGCGCTCTTTGTCCCACAGCCATGAAAATTCAGGCTCACAGACTATTTGGATGGTGCGTAAGACAGGGTATTATTGGGTGAAATGGAAGAAAAGGGGAAACAGGGACTCTCACAAGCCCACAGTACCTGATAGAGCACTTCCCAACTGGCCATTCTAATCCCAGGACCCACACAGGAAGAGGAGGTGTCAGGTTCCTCCCTGCTGCAAATGTCATGAACTTCCCCAGGCGCCACCTCAGTTGACAGGCCGGATGGAGTTTCTCCATGCACCCCCCTCCCACCTGGCTGTCTCATTTGGGCTGCTATAACAAAACATCTTAAAATGGGTAATTTACAAACAACAGAAATGTATGGCTCACAGTTCTGGAGGCTGGAAAGTCCAAGATCAAAGCACCAGCAGATTTGATGTCTGGTGAGGATTTGCTATGTGTCTCATAGTTGGCACTTTCTTACTGTGTCCTCACATGGTGGAAGGGGTGACCAAGCTCCCTCAGCCCTTTTATAAAGGCACTAATACCAGTCAGAAGTGTGGATGCCTCATGATCTACTCAATTCCCAAAGGTCCCACCTCTTAGTAATATCATATTAGGGATTAGGTTTAAATTTACTAATTTTGAAGGGCCACAAACATTCAGACCATTGCATTACCTTAAATGGTTAAAAGGACTTTGCAAATGTGATTCAGTTAAGGATCTTGATGGGAGAGTATCGTGGATTATCCAGTTGGGCCCAATGTAATCACAAGAATCATTTTAAAAGGGAGGCAGGAGGATTCAGAATCAGTAGTAGGAGAAGCAACAATGGAACCAGAAGATTGGCGTAACGGGAAGAAGGACCCATAAGCAAAGGAATGCATTCCACCTCTAGAAGCTGAAAAAGGTAAGGAAATTGATTTTTTTCCTGAAACCTCCAGAAGGAGCACAGCCCATGTAACACCTTGATTTTAAACTTGTGACCTTCAGATAAGAAAATAAGTTTGTACTGTTTTAAGCCACTAAATTTGTGGTAAGTTTTCATAGCAGTAATAGAAAACTGATACATTACCCTAGCATAAAGCAGGAGTTAGAAAAAGGATAGTTGTGAGAAGAAGCCAATGTTCAGTCCTGGCCCTCCCTGGCTCCTGGTATTGGTGAGAAGAGGGACAGAATTGATGGTGGTTGCCATATCTACCCTCTTAGCATACATTCATCACTCTGGGCCCTCAGGAAGCAAGATACTGCCACCATATTAGCATCATCATCCTTGGATCTCATGGACTTGGTGGGTGGTGGAGCAGGAGAAAAATCAGTGGATCTTCTTTACTAACAGAATCCTGATTTTCATAGGGCAACAAAATGTCTAGCTACAAAACATCTTTCACATCACACAACTCTGGCCAATGAGAAGTAGGAAGTCCCTTGTGAGTCTTCTAGGAAATCTCCTTAAATGGGAGAAAACTCAACTGGCACACTGTTTTCCCTCTACCATTGCCCTCCTTTCCCTCTCCCTTCTTATCATCTGGAATGCTGGTGTAATATCTAAAGCTGCATGTGCCATATTGCAACAATGAAGAAACAAAAGCCATGATGGCAGATTAGAAATACCTGGAGAGCCTATGTCCACAGTGGTATCCCTAAGCTGCGATAGCAACCCTGGATTATCTCCCCTCAACATCTTATTATTTGAGAAAAATACACTCCTTGATGAAGAGCTTCGCAACCAATGAACACATTCCTTACTAATGTGCTTAATTTATTTCCTTAACCCTCTAATCTGACAGGTGGGGTCCTGGGCTGTTAGAGTCCCCAAGCCATTCATCTCTGGCCCCAAACAGCCTGTCCCTCTACCCTGCTGGGCCATACAAACATTTTCATATGTGTACTGCTGTGTAAAAAAAGTTACATAACTTTGTCTCTCTGGTTTAAGTCTGATTATTTCTCTATCCCACTTGACCATTACCTATGCACTGAGATTTCCAAAGTTCCTCCACGTGTCTCCACTGCTAGAAGCTCCATCACCACCTGTCCCCAGATTTTCATCAACTTATTGCTGCCTGCATCAGTCTTCCATGCATCCAAGACTCCACTTGGATGCTCATCCAGTGGCACTGATCTGTCTTTGACCCCAGTGCTCCTTGGTGCCTCAGTTCCTGCCATCATACTGACTAAAATACATGAACATCTTTGCCCACCTCCACATTTCTAGAGCTCCTCTGTCTCTCCCCAACTCTTCAACCCGCCCTCTTACTCTCAATCTTGCTTGTCATCAAAGATGCACCCTTCCTTTCTTTTATCCCATTTTGATGAGGAAGGAACAGTTCTGCCACAGAGTTGCTTGGATCTTTAATGACTCAGTAAAATATATATTTTTTATTTGCTGGCAGGACCTAGTTAGAGAAGGCTAAGAAGAGCTTCACACAGTGCCTACAGCTAATGCTCTTTAGCCCTGAATCCACTTGCTATCCTGGTCATCAGTGCTGGACTTTCTCCTCACCAAACATTTTTTCCCAGCAGCCCCCATTATCCTTATTATAATCTGGATTCCAATGCAATGCCACCATCCCCATGACTTCAATGCCCATCAAATAGGCTTATATATGCCTCAACCTGCAATATAAGCAATCCAAGTTCTTACTCACGGGGTCTATGCCAACCCAGGTATGTAGCTAGACACGAGAGGGCATGAAATGTACATAGAGTCCTGAGCTTCCTGCTACTGAATGAATAATTAAATTTTCCAACTCTCAGTTTCCCCATTAGTAAATGTAGTAGCAGGATTACCCGGTCTCAGTTTCATCAGCCTGACACCAGGAGGAACCCCAGGGACAAGCTTGAGGCCTCAGAGTACATTAGAACCAGTATAGGAGCCAGGAGAGAAGGAGAAATGAGGGGGAGAGGAAGTTTTCAATCAGGTGCTGAGCTTTCACTGCCAAAAATTTCCCACAAACAAACCCACCCCAGCAAAGGAAGCTACTGTTGGCTGGCATGCTGCAGAAAAGAAGGCGGGCACGAGGCCTCATTAATCCGGCGGCTGTGGGATCAGTTGCAGATACCCCCAGCCCACCCACTTTTTGCCATCTGCTGCTGCTGCCGCTGAGCCAAAGGCATGCAGCTCTGGTGGGAGCCCAGCCGGAAGCCAGAAGAGGGGCCCAGACCCTTATCTATGGGGCAACCTCAGCAGCCGGGACCCTTGAGGCCAGGCTCATGCCCTAGCTGTGTCTCCCAACCCCACCCCCATCCCCAGTGCAATGCTGCAACACTCCACAATTTGGAAGCCGCTGAGGGAGAAGTCCCAGGGCCCTGAAAAAAATATTAGACAAATAACTGACGAAACTACATTGATTGACAACCCACTGTGTGCCAGACATGTACCTTTTATCCCATTAATACTATCCTAAACCACACAAAAATTTCAAAACTACATCTGCCATAATTCTTGATGATTTCAATATGCACAAAGACAATCTTTCCAATATCCTGGCTCCTCAACCTACACTCCTCCTTCCACCTCAGTTACTCCCTCCCTGCTCCTTCCTTAGGCTTTAATACCTTAATTTCAATTGTCAGCATCCTCTTGTCAATACCTACTTCCTATCTCGCTCCCTTTACTATCTTGACTCAAAATAACCCTTCAACCTTCCTGGGACCTTCAACTCACTTTCACTGTCCCTCACTCCCCCATGTCCTCTCTTCCCTTTCTACCCACTTTAAATTCCATATAAAATACATGATCCTTCCCTTGTGGACACTTTCATTTTCCTTACCCCTCCCTCAGTTCATTGTATTCTTTTGTTTCAACCAAAGCTCTTCATTTACTGTGTACCTGCACCCCTGCAGATGAACATGCCCTGCAAGAGGAAAACACATATTCATGCTGACCAGACTCCCTTACATTAGTGACCATCAGCCTCATATGGGCCCTGAAACTGCCTGAAGCTCACACTGTATTTCTCTAGTCCAATCACTCTCCCTCTCTCCTATGTGGTGTTTTCCTATTTTATACTCTTTCTTCAAACCTCTTAACACCTGCAGAACCTCCCTCATCTTCATTCCCAGCGGAAGACCCTACTTCCTATCTCACTGAAAATTGAATCAATCAGAAGAGCACTCCCGCTAGTTTCCTCTTCCACCTCTCTCCTGTTACCATGGTGAGCTGTCCATTGCTCTTCTACCTGTGTGTTAAATCCCACCCCTCACCTACTCAAGAATGTTGATCTAGCAGTTCTCCTCTCTTATTCTGCATCATTAGATTATTCCCTCTCTAGTGAGTCATTCCCATAAGCATACAAACATACTTTTACTTCTCTCATCTTAAAAAAAAAAACAACTCCCTCTTTACCCTAACTTCTGTCATTACTGTTTCTCATTTTCCCTCAATAAAAAAACTTCTTAAAGTAGAGTGATTTTTACTGTCCAATTTCTCTTTTCCCCATTCTCCCTTGAACGTTAGTGAGATCTGCTCCCCCACTGCTCTTCCCAAACTGCTCTTGTCAAAGTCATCAGTGATCTCCCCATTGCTAAATGCACATGGCGAGTCTCAGTCCTCATAGTGCTCAATCTTGCAACAGTATTTGTCTCAGCCAATCACCTTCTCCTCCTTGAAACCCCTTCTTTACTTGCCTTCCAGGACTCCCCATTTGACATCTTTTCTTCCTACCTTTCTGGTCATCCCACAGTCACCTCCTCTGTTTGACCTCTAAATGTTGGAAGCTGAGTTCTAGGACCTCTTCTCTAACTACAGTCACTCCCCATGGTCACTCATCTAATGTCATGGCTTTCAATATAATTAATGTTCTAATGACTTCTAAATATATATCTAGCATAGACCTCTCTCCTGAACCCTGGAGACACATATACTACTGCCTAGTATGCGTTTCCACCTGACTACCTAACGCACATCTCAAACTTGCCCACCCCACAAAAAAAACCACCCAGTTTCTTTTTGCCCTTTCCACCCAACCTGCTCTCTTCTCCATGTCAACAAATGGCAGCACTGTCTTCTCAGTCACTCAGGCCAAATCCCTTAGAGTTACACTTAGCTCCATTTTTTTGCTTCTATTCCCCAAAAAGTCTCCCCACTGTGTACAGATTTGTATCTATTTTGTTCACTACTGTAACTTCAGCTCCTAAAAGAGTGCCTGGTCCTTAGTAGGTACTCAAGAAATATTTCCCAAATAAAGGTATAACTAAATTAATCACCTGTTCATTCAATAAATAAAATAATTATTACAGATTGCAATAAGGGATAAGAAGGAGCGTGCTATGGAGTATGATAACTGGGAGGTTCTACTTAGAAAATAATGGACGGGTTCTCTTTCCCTGAGATAATGACTTTGAAATGAGATGGAATGAGCCATTGTGGAAAGAGCCAGGAAAAGAACATTGATGCAAAGGCCCAGAGGTAGTTATGGGCTTAATGGGTTCTAGGAAACAACAGATAGCCAACGTGGCAAAAGAACCAAGAGGAAAAGAAGAAAGGTTCTGGGAGACATCGGGGAGCTGGAGAAGTAGGCAAGGGCTAAGTCATGAAAAGCCTTGAATGCCAAGTATGGACATTGTTGCATTCAGTACAGAGATGAGGCCCAGCAAGCCTCAGAAAAGGAAGAGGATGGGGTAAAATTTAAAGGCCAAGGGAGAGACACCAGCAACTCCTCCAGATTCCAAAGTCTGCACCTCCTGCTTTAGAGAAAGCCAAGGACTAGAGTGGCTCACTCTCTTGGTCCAACCCAGGGTTTTACTGTGAGTTTGACAAAACTAACCAACTAACAAAAAGCAGGAGTGGATTGGTTATTCTAACTTAGCTATAAATCTAGTAATTGCTTGTATTTACCTCATGTCACATAGTATAACTGTCTCTATGGGTGTTCCAGAAGGCAGACACTATCTGTGGTTGAAATATGTCTCTCTCTATAAACCACAACTCTAGGCCCTCCTAAGCCCAGACCTGGTAAGAATCACTACTGCCAACCAAGTCCCTATAAGATTGCAATGAAAAGTAGCCCCTCACATACTGCAAGCCCTGAGTGATAATATGGAACTTGTAGCAATGGGCACTCTATCCCCACCCTCTGACTTTAGGACAGGGACTAGAGTCTAGCACAGAGTACTCCAGGGGTACTCAAAAATGTCTGTTCAATTGAATAATAGGAAGGACTAAATACAACATCAGTGAGAGCTGCATGGGTAACTGAATGAGTGAATGAATGAAACCCCTTAGCCTCTCTCATTTGTCTTTCTTCTTATAGAATGTTCAAACCTCTTCCATCTTAAAAACAATAAAAAGACCACCTTGCTGGACCTCCATGTTGTTCTCTCTGGACTTCTCCTGGAAACCTCCTGTCAAGTTCCTCTGCAGACAATTTCTTGTATGTCTATACTTATTTTTTGTGGGAGATTTTACCCAATCCCATGACTATAAGTAATTTGTATTCTGATGGACAGATCTATATCTTCAGCCTCAATCTTTGAACCTATCTTTCCAGGTATCCATTAGACCTCTTCAACTGGATGTCAACAGGTACTTTTGGACATGTCAACTCAACATATCCCAAACAGAATATAGTATCTCCCCTGAATTCTGTGCCTACTGAGGTGTTCTCTTCTCAGGGACTATCACCTTCAATCATCCCCATTTTTTCTTGGTTTTGCCCTTGACTCCCCATTCTCCCTTATCACATACATCCCAAAATAATAACAATTTCTAGATTCTAAATATTGTCCCTGAAGTGTCAGGTTCTCTTGGATTCTTTCTGTAGGGGACATTGTCATCAAGGGTGGCCCCAAACTGTGTGAAGAATAGACAGATCAGCCAGAAGCTCCTGGGAGCCTGAAGGGAATTAGAGTCCAGTGGCCCAGCAGTGCTTGGTCCCTACTGTGAACCTTCTCAGATATTCTCTACGGCAGTGGCTCATGGTGGTGAGACTGTGTCCTAAAGGGTTAAAGAAATGAATCACTAACAGAAATTCTTAGTTTTTAGGATGGAAGAGAAGAAAAAAAACAACCTGTCAAAAACACTGAAACTCCTCGACTAAAATCAGCTAGAACCAAGATGTTTGACTGGCCATTGTGCAGAGTGAGCTTGCTGACATCACAACCACCACATGTTTCATACTAACTCCTCCCGAATTTGCACATGCAACCCATGATTTATCATGAAGACATAATTGTTCATGCCCAAGGAATTTTCAGACCTCTCCTTTCCTCCCACCAATCACCTACTAATCTCAGAATCCACCCCTTGAGCCTTTCCTAGTAAAAATACTGCGTTAAAGCCAGTACGGGGAGACAGATTTGGGCTCGACTCCTATCTTCTTGAGAGTCAACTTTCAATACAAATCTTTTCTTTTCTAAAAAAAAAAAAAAAAGCCGATGTCATCGCATTGGCTTCCGGCACGTCAGGCAACATGTCCCTTTTGTTCAATAACAGTGGCACCTCTACCATCTCTCTTCACCTCCTCCAGTATAAGTTCTGGTCAGGAACTCATGAGAGATGAGGTATTGGGAAAAGCATGAGGCAGTTCACAAATACCTTGGAGGAAGCAAAGGTAGCTATGAACCATTCAGAAACCAGAAAATCAAGATAAACAGGGAGAAAAGGACTAGGGATGAAGTGGATCCCTGAGGAAAACCCCAAGTGTGCCAGTGCTAAGATGGAAGCCCCACAGCATCTCTTGGCTAGGGTTGGTTATCCTGCAGATGAGATGGGGGTGAGGCATCAAAGTGAATGAGTAACTTCACAGTAACACCTTCTCTCTTTCTTCATCTCCCACATCTAATTCATCAGAACTCATCAGCAAACTACCTTCAGAAATAACCCCAAATCTGATCACTTCACACCACCTGTCCCACTACTACTGTTGTTTTATACATATATAGAGAGAAATATATATAGGTATGTATATAAATATATATATACACATATATGTAGAGAGAGAAAGAGAGAGAGAGGTTGCAGAGAGGGAGAGAGAGTCTGTTTGCCACAGTAGAAATTAAGCTACATTGGAATGGAACCTTGATCTTGTTCACTGCTTTATTCCCATCAGCCAGTAGGTGAAATGGCTGGTACATAGTTGAGGATCAATAAATTTTTATTAATTAAATGAATATAAATGGATCAATTGATGGATGGTTGATTGAATGAACCAGAGAGACTGTAACTTGTATATCAGTCAGAATTAGCTAGGTTATGCTACAATAACAAACAACTCCAGAGTCTTGATGACTTGAAACAACAAAGGTTTAGTTCTCATGAGATATCCATTGTGGATCACCAGGGAGGCCTTGCTCATTGTAGTCACTCAGGGACCCAGGATTATGAAGGCTTTATCTTGACTGATACTGGCTTTCACCACAGCAGGGGGAAGAGAATGTGCTCTGTCTTCCACTGGTTCTTAAAACTACCTTCTGAAGGCATTACTTTAACTTATGCAACTAACTAAAGTAAGTCATATGGGCATGCCTAAACACAAGAGAGCAGAAAAATGCCTGAAAGGGGAAGATAAGTGAGATCTCTGTTGACAACCTTATGATTAGCACAGAGTGAGTGGGTCATATCCATGGAGAGATGTGTGTGCGATACGCAGTGAGTGTCAATGATAGTGAATGAGTCTTCATGCAACTCCAGGGGAAATCAGTAAATGCTTACAAGAGTGTGTTAGTCAGTCGAACATATTCTCTCCCCATCTTGCCTAACCCTTGCATGGAATCTGGTCTAGTTCCCCAAGGCCTTTCCCTGTGTCAATGCCATTTTTGGAGTACTTTCTCTACTAAGGATAGTCTGGGGCTCCACTGTACCTCCACATCACTGTCTTTTGACAGAAACCCTAAAACATTGGGCCTTGCTTTTATTAAAATAAAGCCCCTAGACTCCTGGAGCTTGGTGATTTGACCACCTGTAAAGCAGACCAACAATTCTATTTCTTTCAGTTTCCCCATTCCTTATGTTAGCCAGTTTCCATTTTCCATTTGCTCTTTTTTCTTTTCTAAGGACACCTGATGTACTGCATGGCTGGCCTCCTCCCATTCCCATCCTACATACATACCATAAAGCTCTGCTCTAAAATAAGACACAAGCATTATGGAAAGAACATGGAGTTGGGGTCAGACCTAAGCTCAAATCCTGACTGTACCATTTACTGACCACATGACAGTTGGTTTTCTTGTCTTACAAAATAGGGGCAAAACTGACAACCACAATGGATTACTGTGAGAGTTAAATGAGAAAATGTATGCAAATCACACATAGTATATTAAGACAGCTGTTTTTGCTGTGGTGATCTTGTGGTCATGTGCTAAATCTTCCCTACTAGACTAAAAAGTCCTTGATGGCAAAGACCTAGATTCTTGCCAACACTGACTTCCCAGCCTCAGCAACTAGGGCAGTGTTTGAAACCTGGTAGGTGCTTAATAAATATTTGTCAATGAATATAAAGAGTTTTGTTAATATCAACTAAAGAAGATCCTGAGACAAGGCAGATAGCACAGACACACCAAACCAAAGCTGGATCTATCCTCTGTGAAACTGGCATCCAGTTGTCATCACATATATATATATATATATATATATGGAATTGCACACATTATTAAAATCTCAAAAAGTGACTTCCCTCCCAGCTGGCCTTCTGCTGCAATGAAATGACAAAGATCTGACATCTTCATCACACAATTACTAAAACATCCTTTTGAGTTGTCATTTTAAAATATTTGCCCAATTTAGCTGGAGTTTGAGTTTAATTATAGGAAGAAATGTGGGCTTGAGTTAGGTTACATTGAATTTGGGGAAGGGAAGAGCAGATAACTGGATCCCTCCCACTCACTGAAAGACTTTGGCTGACCAAGACAACTCTGAAATAAGACTAGACATGTCAAATAAAGCAAAAAACACAAAAGAAACCTGGAAACCTTGAAAAGAAAGAGAAGGTCCTGGAGCAGGAGTTTAAGCAGGCCTCGCTGTAGCTTAAAATCCTTCACTGTCCCTCCAGGGCCTTAGGACACAGTGCAAGATGCCTAGCCTGGTGTTCAAGCTTCCCAGGGTCTTGCAACCCCTCCAAACTCTGCAACCTTTTCTCTTCCCTCTCCCAACTTCCCCCAATCCCTATGCATCCCACTGACCTATGGGCCTTGGGGTCTCGTCTAGCTTCTCTCTTGCCTGGGCCCACTTTTATTTCCTCTTCACAGTGGCCTAGACTGACTGTACTAGTCTAGTCCATCTGTCAACAAATATTCATTTGGGACTTCTTATGCACCCAGCATGATTCTAGATGCTGGGATAAGGCAGTTAACAAATCAAAATAAAATTCCCTGGCCTTGAAAAGGAAACCGACAATAAAAATAGTCACATAAATAAACCATAGTCTTTCAGATGTTGATAATTTCTTACTAACTTAGTTCTCTTTTCTTTTTCTTTTAAGACTGGTAAGTGAAGGTAACAAAACAAAATTTGTGCTTGACTCAGTGTACAGTTTTTGAAACATCTTTTTTGATCTTCTAAAGACTCAGGTCAATACCCAAAACCTTCCTTTATTATTGTATTGACATCCACTAACTGATATTTATTTCACATTATATTATCCTTCTGACTAGATAGGGAGCTACTTGGGGGCAGGGATGGAGTTTGATTCTCATGAAGGCACTAGAGACCATCTGCTAAAAGAATGAGGGGAAGATTGTGCCAATTCTGAGCTGTCTATCTAGCAAGGTCTTCTAGGGATAAAATCCCTATGAGCTGAGATGCCTGTTTACTTTATAGCATCTTGGAGAGAAGCACTGCTATTTCTCAACCCAACTCCATGAAAATAATTATTGCAAAACTCACCTTCTAGTGAGCATCTTCTATTGCCAGGCACCATGCTGGGCCCTCAATGTAGAATGTCTTTTTAGTAAGTAAAAAGTTCTCCTTGGTAATCCTCACAGTGCCAATAACTGTGAGAAGTACATGGAAATTACTAGCTGCTATCAATATTACTGTGTCTAAAACTACCGTTTTCCCCTGCATTA
Source organism: Sapajus apella (assembly GCF_009761245.1). Taxonomy (NCBI): domain Eukaryota; kingdom Metazoa; phylum Chordata; class Mammalia; order Primates; family Cebidae; genus Sapajus; species Sapajus apella. The sequence goes on along the minus strand of NW_022436976.1, from coordinate 35,608,432 downwards.
GAACAATCTGAACATTGTTAGGCAAAGACATCTAAGCAATTTTAAAATTATTTGAGTCATGACAGAGAGACTCACAACTGAAATATTTACCTTTCAATTTCAGGTGAGGACGTTCCCAGAGATTGAAGATGTGACAAGTTCCCGCATCGTGTGAGCATCAGAGAAAAGTTCCCCTGACAAGTCACGTGCAGAGATAGAAACTGTTGATTAAAGAGAGGATTAATTTTATCTTCCAAGTATTTCTACTGGGAAATGCTCTTAGATTCATAGAATAGTGGGGCTGAAAGAGTACTTTGAGGTCTCCTCCTCAGCTCATTTGTCTTATGAGTAGGAAAACAGAGGACCAGCGATGAGAATTGCATTCTAATTATTCAGTCTACCTGCTTTCACCCCCCGCTTCAATCTATCATCCAACTAGAATTTATTGAATGATCAAGGGAATAAAAATGAAGGAGGCATTTGGTCTTGATTCACCCATTCATTTATTCAGAAAGTATTTATTGAATATCCACTATTTGCCAGGCACTGTTCTAGGCACAGGGAATATAGCAGCAAACAAACCAGATAAAAATCCCTGCCTCCATGGAGCTCACATTCTAGAGAGAGGCAGTAGACTGCCTAGACTGTTGAATGGTTATAAATGCTAGAGAGAAGAATAAAGCAGAAAGGAGGGCCAGTGATATGGTTTAGCTCTGTGTCCCACCCAAATCTCACGTTGAATTGTAATCCCCAATGTTGGAGGACAGATCTGGTAGGAGGTGACTAAATCATGAGAGCAGATTTCTCCCTTGCTTTTCTCATGGTAGTGAGTGAGTTCTCGTGAGATCTGGTTGTTTGAAAGTGCATAGCACTTCCACCTTCACTCTCTCCTCCTCCTGTTCCAACACGTGAAGATGTGTTTGCTTCCCCCTTACCTTGACCATGATTGCAAATTTCTGAGGCCTCCCAGCCATGTTTCCTGCACATCCTACAGAACTGCGAGTCCATTACACCTCTTTTCTTTATAAATTACCCAGCCTTGGCTGGTGTGGTGGCTCACACCTATAATCCCAGCACTTTGGGAGGCTGAGGCAGGTGGATCACTTGAGGTCAGGTGTTTGAGACCAGCCTGGCCAACATGGTGAAACCCATCTCTACTAAAAATACAAAAATTAGCTGAGTATGGTGGTAGGTGCCTGTAATCCCAGCTACTTGGGAGGCTGAGGCACAAGAATTGCTTGAACCCAGGAGACAGAGGTTGCAGTGAGCTGAGATCATGCCACTGTACTCCAGTCTGGGTGACAGAGTGAGGCTCCATCACAAAAATAAAAGTAAAAATAATTTACCCAGTCTCAGGTAGTTATTTATAGCAGTGTAGGAATGGACTAATATGGAAAATTGGTACCAGGAGAGGGGTATTGCTATAAAGACACCTGAAAATGTGGAAGCAGCTTTGGAACTGGGTAATGGGAAGAGGTTGGAACAATTTGGAGGGCTTAGAAGAATGGAAGAACATGTGGGAAAGTTTGGAACTTCCTAGAGATTCACGGATTGGTTGTGACCAAAATGCTGATGATGATGTAAACAATAAAGACCAGGCTGAGGTGGTTTCAGGTAGAGATGAGGAACTTAGTGGGAATTGGAGTAAAGGTCACTCTTGCTATGCTTTAGCAAAGAGACTGGTGGGACTGTGCCCCTTCTCTAGACATCTGTGGAACTTTGAACTTAAGAGAGATGATTTGGGGTATCTGGGGGAAGAAAATTCTAAGCAGCAAAGCATTCAAGATGTGGCCTGGCTTCTTCCAAAAGCATATGCTTATTTGCATAAACAAATAAATTACCTGAAACTAGAACTTATATTTAATAGGGAAGCAGATCACAAAAGTTTGGAAATTTTGCAGCTTGACCATGTGGTAGAAAAGAAAACTCATTTTCTGGGGAGGAATTCAAGGTTGCAGAAGTTTGCATAAGTGAAGAAGAACTGAATGTTAATAGCCGAGACAACAGGGGAAAATGTCTCCAGGGTACTTCAGAGACCTTCACAGCAGCCCCTCCCATCACAGGCCTAGAGGCCTAGAAGGGAAAAATGGTTCTGTGGGCCAAGCCCAGGGCCTGCTGCTCTGTGAACCTCAGGACATGGCATCCTGCATCCTAAATGCGCCGGCTCAGTTGTGGCTAAATGGGGCAAAGATAAAGCTCTGGCCATTGCTTCAGAGGATGCAAGCCTCAAGCCTTGATGGCTTCCATGTGGTGTTGGGCCTGTGGGTGTGCAGAAGGGAAAAGCTGAGGTTTGAGGACCTCTGTCTAGATTTCAGAGGGAGTATGGAAATGTCTGGTTATACAGGCAGAAGTCTGCTGCATGGTCAGAGCCCTCATGGAGAGAACTCTACTAGGTCAGTGCAGAGGGTTGGGGTTGGATCCCCCACACAGAGTCCCCACTGGAACACTGCCTAGAGGAGTTGTGAGAAGAGGGCCAACATCCTCTAAGCAACAGAATGTTATATCCACTGACAGCTTGCACCGTACATCTAGAAAAGCCACAGGCACTCAATGCCAGCTCATGAAGGCAGACACAGGGGATGTACCCTGCAGAGTCACAAAAATGGAGCTGATTAAGACCTTGGGAGCCCACTCCTTGCATCAGCATGTCCTGGATGTGAGACATAGAGTCAAAGGAGATTATTTCAGAAGTTTAAGATTTAATGATTACCCTGCTGGGTTTTGGACTTGCATGGGGCATATAGCCCCTTTGTTTTGACCAATTTCTCCCTTTTGGAATGGGAGCATTTACCCAATGCCTGCAACCCCATGGTATCTTGTAGGTAACTAACTTGTTTTTTATTTTACAGACTCATAGGAGGAAGGGAGTTGCCTTGTCTCAGATGAGACTTCTGAAGTCTCTTAGACTTTCAAGTTAACACTGGAATGAGTTAAGACTTTGGGGGACTGTTGGGAAGGCATGATTGTATTTTGAAATGTGAGAAGACATGAGATTTAGGAGAGCAGAATGACATGGTTTGGCTCTGTGTCCCCACCCATATCTCATGTTGAATTGTAATCCCCAATGTTGGGGAAGGGATCTGGCGGGAAGTGATTGGATCACGGGGGTGGATTTCCCCCTTGCTGTTCTCGTAATAGTAAGTTCTCATGAGATCTGGTTTTTTAAAAGCACAAAGCACTTTCTCCTTTGCTCTTTCTCTCTCCTGTCACCATGTGAAGACATATTTGCTTCCCCTTTGCCCTTCCATCATGACTGTAAGTTTCCTGAGGCCTCCCAGCCATGCTTTCTGTACAGCATGCAGAACTGTGAGTCCATTAAACTTCTTTTCTTTATAAATTACCCAGCCCCAGGTGGTTCTTTATGGCAGTATGAGAATTGACTTATACAGCCAGTGAAGGGGAAGTACGTACAACTTTAAATAGGGTGGTTGGAGAAGGCCTCTCACTTAGAAGGTGATAGAAGCAGGGAATGGAACCATGTGGCTATCTAGTGAATAAAATCCAGACAGAGGGAATGGAAAATTTAAAGGCCTGGTGGGTCCAAAGAGCAATGAGGAGGCCAGTGTGGCTGGAGTGAATGAGACATGAGATGTTTGTTAGACGTCAACGCAGAGAGATAATAGGGGGCTGGGGAAGGGTGTACCATATCCCTGAAAGTCCTTGTACCATCAATGGCTAATTTCCTCTCATACTCTTCCTTCCCTTCTCTGTACTGCTTCCTTGTCCTCTGGCTTCTGGCTAGATTTGGCCAATGGGATGCACTGTCAAGAGGGATTAAAGAGTGGAAGGGAAGAAAAACCATGTCTCTCTGTTTCAAATGATATCTCTAGCAGGGGCCACATCTCTGGTTCCAGCTCCCAACAGACAGGCCTGCCATGTTTCCAGCTTCTGTGGGGCGGCTCCAGCTCTCAGACTCCAATGACATGGACTCTTCTCTTTATTCCTGCATGTCTTGGGAGAAATGGTGGGCCCTGCAGTTGCTAAATTCATGGTTACCCCACTTTCTCTTGGTTACCCTTTCAGCTCTTCTAACACCTTTATAACTAATGCCCTACATTAAATAATCTCTACTAAATTACCTGGCATGAATTGTGTTTTCCAGCTGGACTCTGACTGATAAAGCCTTCATAGGCCCCTGTAAGACTTCAGCTTTTACTCTAAGTAAAATGGGCAGCCATTGGAGAGTTTGAGTAGAGATTCATGAATTGCCTTGGAGCCTGAATGAATAGAAAAAAACAATTGTTTCCAAAAATGTTTCTTTAATTGAAGATACCTGCCCAGTGTTACATAGAATTTGTGATGGGACAGGCTCATAGTACCTGTTCCTCTGCTCTCCACTCCATTTTAAATAAATGGCATTGAGAACCTCAGAAACTTCAAAAACAAAGAAAGGTGTTTGGATATTCTCTAACAGTTTTATACAAGACTCAAACTCTTTGAAGGCCTTTGGAGGTCAGAGATGACAGTGAGAAGGCCCAGTCATCATTGACAGGACCTCACCAGTAATGCAGAGGAAGGGCTTTGTCTGTCTGATTTCCTGGGAGAGTGCCAGTTTTAGCAGAAAAGGGGAAGAAAATCCAGCCCCTGAGGAGCCCCTGCAATATCCTAGGCACTCTGCCAAGCAATTTTACATCCAATGGCTCATTTAATCCTACAAGGACACTGCTCAGTGGATATTAATATCTTTATTTTGAGAAAAAAAAGTGCTTTCAGAGAGGTTAGGTAACTATGCTAAGGTCACATATCCTCTTATTCCATCAACAAGTGGATCAAGGACCAGCCCCTTCAAGGTGGTCATAAAGGTAGTGGAGTGTGGGAGACTGAGAAAAGTCATTGGATAAGAAAGCCAGGTCTTTGGACTCAAAGTCATTTTGCCTCTCTGAGTCTTAGTTTCTTCATCTTTAAAGTAGGAATAACATCAGTGCTATCCATTTCAAAAAAATGTTTCTGATCATTTAAATGAACTAGTGTGTGGGAAGCACTTTGCAAATTTTAAAGCTCTGTACTAAAGACCTTTAACCTGAGGTCCATGCCTGAGCCTTGAGGCCTGCAAATCTCTTGAAGATGATGCTAAATTTTGTTTATATAGGCATAGACCTGCTGGTCTCTCACACAATCTGAGTTCCCCTGTGCCTCTTACTGGTGAGCTTCTTGCTGTGCTGGAAGTGATTCTATTATTTAAAGAAAGGCTTTTTCATACAACATGGCTCCCAAATGTAAACCAACTAACTTCTATGTAGATGCTGTACTATATACTCTGAATTTTTAAAGGCATTCAAAGGATTTGCAAGGGTAATTTCAACTACATGTGATTTTTGTCTCACAGACTATCTTTAGAGCTGAACACCTGAATATGATGTGACTCCTCTGTGCATTTGTGACCAGAGAGTCCATGGCTTCCAGCATCAGATTCTTAAAGAAGGTGATTCAAAGTCTATTGGGAAGTTCCATTTTAGACAAATATTGCAAGTATTATGATGTTAATAATAATGAATATGATATGATAATTATAATTACATATACATTTACTGAGCACCTACTATGTGTAGGGCATAATTCAAGAATGAATTAGAGAATACACTAGGCATATTATATATATCCCCTCAGGGCTCATAATGCCATAGAGACAACAAGCCACATGTTGCTGGCAGACTTCTTGGAGGAGGTGGAATATGAGCTAGATCCTAAATGATGCTTGGAATCTTAACAGGTTAAGCTAAGATAAGCTCCTGCCAGGCAGGAAGACTGTATTGACAAAAGGCATGGAGTTAAGAATGTAGCAGGCCCTGCACAGGGAAAGGTGTGAGCCTAGTACAGGCTGAGATGTGGAATGAGCAGGGAGGAGGCGGACGTCAGAAGAAGGTCTGGGCTTCAATGTCAGCCAGGACACAGACTCTACTCTCCATCTCAGTTTCCACAACTCATTCAGCCCTTTCTCTCCCCCAGCACTGATTCCAGAGCTAAGCACCCTATGGATGCTCAAGGATGTCTTGCTTTCAGGAAGGGAGACTCTTAACCTGACAAACTTGGATTCTGGTCCTGCTTCATCTACTAGCCAGCTGTGTGACCTTGGGCAAGACCCTTTCCCTCTCTGAACCTCAGTCTCTTAATCTGTAAAATGGGAATAGTCAAACCTCTCCTGCTGATCATACAAAACAAGGTGTTTGGCACTTAGTGGAGCTTATCTCATGTTAGTTAAACTGCCATCTTATGGGGTTCTTGGGGGACATCAAAGAGGCAGTAGATGGTCTAATGCTTAGGAAGAAAGACTGAGGACGGCCTCAAAGTCCTGCATTATTGCTGTGGTCACTGACCTTGAGCAGTTCTCATTTCCTCCAGAGGCAGCAAACACTTGGCCTTCTCTCATTGCAGCATGCTCCTCCTTCTGCAGCATAGGAGGAAGAAAGGAGATTCATTCATCAATCGCCTGGGCTGAGGCCAGACATTGAAAATCTCCCAATGCATGCTAATGCCATCGACCCTTGCTGAGATGTGCTGGGCCATCAAACAAGCTTATTTGACTCTGATTCACCTCTGGATAAAAGAAAGTTTACACTGTTGATATGAAGAAATACTAGGAGAAAAGTTGTCCAAACAGCTCTCCCCAGACCTCAGTTTCACAACTTCTGATTAAGCTCAGATAATACAACCCTTCTTAGAGACGCCATCATACTATCATTGACTCACTCGATTATCCAACAAGTGTTCACTTTAAGCAGACCCTGTGCTGGGTCCTGGAAACAGTGAGAGAACATAGAGCAGACTCTGTGCTAAAGAAACTCAGAGTCTGTGGGCAGGAAAGGGGAAAAACCATGAACCCCAACTGTGGACATTGCAGTATGATGAGTCATAGGACTGGGGTAGCCCAGGGTGCTGTGGGAGCCAGAGAAGAAAGCACTCACTAGCCTGACGTGGGGTTTTAAAGACACTCAGCACTCCCTGTTGCAGCACCTGCTCACACCATTTGCACCCGCCATGCCAATGACTTGCAGCCTTTCATTTACACCAGGGTTTTTTATGCATTCATGCCCATGGTGGATTATGTAGAAACAAGGCTTGAGAATCAATAAATGAATGCCCTTCCAGAGGAGGGTTCAAACTAGGTCTCACAAGGAGGTGCTTGAGCTGGATCTTGGAATCAGTAGTTCGCCCAAGGAGTGGTCAAGGGGAGCTGCATGGCATTTGGGTAAAAGAGAAAGCATACATGGAGAATAGTATGAAGTTCAGTGTAACTATAGCACTAGATAAGTGTAGGAGAATCTGTGAGAGTTGAGGCTGCGGGCAGGGGCAAGTTCACGAAGAGCATTGGATGCCAAGCTAAGGAGTTAGGACTTTATTCTGTATGTGAAGAGGAGGACTGCAATGGATTTGAAGCAAGGTAGTGACTTAATCAACCAGAATAACAACCCTGGAGCCTTTAACATAAGCTCCTAAGAGCCCAGGCTTCTATAAACTAGTAGAAAGAAAGCCTCTGAAATTTGACCCAAAGGCAAGCAAATGCATTCCAGGCCCCAACAGAGATTAGGCCAGTGAGCAATCCCTCTCCCTGCTAGACTCCAAGGGGACCAAGACGTCCCAAGGTCACCTTCTCCTGATAGCCCTTGACGTCTCCACAATTTCTTCACTCTCCAAGACCATTGCCTTTCGGCAGTCTCCGTGGCAAGGACAGATTTGATAGCGAGAAAATGGCCCACTGGAGAAATAAAATGCCTGTGTTTCTTCAGCAGGGAAAGCTGTTGGGGTTTTTTTATTATCATTATTATTATTTTTCTCCAAGCTGAACAAGTGACAGGACATAATAATATCGTTTATTCCAACTTGCTCTTGCAAATCAGAACTTTTTAATATTTTCCTTTCAAATGAAAATGCCATTTATCATTATCAAATGAAGTGCTAATGAAAACAACATGTAGAAAAAAACATATTCACACAGCAGAGCATGATGGAGCACCTTGTCAGCAGTCCATAGTCTTGCCGTTAATTTGATTTCTGCCAAAAATCACTTAAGTGAGACTTGGGGATTTTTTTTTCTCAATGCTCCAGGCCTTTCTGCTGAGGCCTGTTTATTCCTCTCTCCTGAGACGGCCCCAAATCCCAAGTTCATTTTAATCTGATTTTTAATGGAACTCCCATTGATTGCATGAGGGAAATGTGCAAGTCAGGGAGCATAAGGGACTATTCTTGCCTGTCTGTGGGTTATTGCCCATTTCTTTCACCCAACACAAATTTGGCTGATGGGCTTTGGCTGTGTCTTTGTCTCAGTAGGTATGTTTTTGTGGACTTCAATCAGGTGTGCCTCTATAGGTGATTATATGTTTGTGTCCATGAGCCATGAGGACAGTATTTGTTTGCCACTGGAGGCCCAGCACCTGCCCTATTGCCTGACACATAGTAGGCCTCAATAAGTATTTGTTGAATGAGTAAGTGAATGTTTCTGTATGTTTTCATGAAGCATGTGTTTTAATCTGTATGGGTTCAGATATGTGTGCTTCCATTCCCAGGAGTGGGACTTTCAGGGAAAGGAACTCTGAATTTCTGGTGTCTATGTAGTACCTGACACATGGCAGGCACTTAGCAAGTATTTGTTGAGGGCGTGTGTGTGTGTGTGTGTGTGTGTGTGTGTGTGTATACACACACACACATATATATGGTATATATATGTTTCCACATTTTTTAAATTAGGTAAAATTTACATAACATAAAAAAACCATTTTTAAGAGTACAGTTCAGAGGCCCTTAGTACATTCACAACGTTGTGCAACCATCACCTCCAAATAGTTCCAAAACATTTTCATCTTCCCCAAAAGAAACTCTGTACCCATTAAGCAGTCACTCCATGTTCCTCTCTCCCTCAGCTCCTGGCAACTTCTAACCTGCTTTCTGCCTCTATGAATTTACCTATTCTGGATACTTTAAGTAAATGGAATAACACAATATGTGACTTTTTGTGTCCAAATTGTTTCAACTAGCATAATGTTTTCAAAGTTCTCCATATATCTTTCTACATCTGTGGTATTTAAGTCTGTAGGTATGTGTTCATGCATGGAATACTTGGTACCACTCCCGCATCCTTAGGGCACAGGCCCTGACAAAGAATAGCTGGGCAATGAGGAAAACTTTTGCCATTCCTTTTTCTCCTTCCCTGCCAGGTACTCCTTGGCCCAGATCATCTGTCCTTCCTTACTCCCACCTCTGCTGTTTCCTGGCTAGCTCTGAATGATTATTTGGTGATCTGTCCAAGTGTCATCTATTCCAGGAAGACTTTCTGGATCCCAGACTAGGTTATAGGACTCTGCTCTAGACTCTCACTGCCCTTGCACTTTCTTTTGTCATCACCTTGCCACACTGTGTGATCATTGTCAATTTTCTTGTCTCTCCCTGTTAGATCATGAGTTCCTAAAGGAAAGGGACTGCATCTTCTTCATCTATGAAGTTCCAATACTTACCATGGTATTTAGCTTATATTGTGTGTCCCACAAGCGTTGGTCAAATGAATGAATGAATGAATTTTAGAGGAAAAGGCATTCCACAGAGAGAGAACAGCCTGTGCAAAAGCCCTAAGGCATGAGAGAGCACATTCATTATTAAAAACCTGTAACAGTTTGATATGACTTGAAGTCTGGTGTACGTGAATGAGGAAGAAAGTGAGAGTTAAGAGAGGAAATAAGAAGTAGGAATTGGCCTATCAGAAACCTTCCTGAGGGCAATGGGCAGTCTGTGAAGGGTTTAAACAAGGGTATGACACAGTCAGATTTATGGGTTAGAGGATTCCTTAACTATTAAGTGAAGAATGGGTTTGAGAGGACCATAATAGATGAGAATGGACCATTTAGGAAACTACTGCAGAGTTCAGGCAAGTGATGACTGTGGCTTAGTTCAGGGTGGTGGCATAGAATTAGAGAGAGAAAACTTGAGCAGTGCTCAACAAAGTGGTCTGTGAACTGGGGCTGATCTATAAACTAAAACCAGTCCATTCAAGACAAGTACAAAATGCAAGAGGAAAGAACAAGGACTTGATAGTAATTTGACATTTCTGAGACATTTTTATTGTATTTTACAAAATCAGTCCACAGCATATTGAAAACAGAAACATTAAAGGTACTTCACCACAGATAGTTTAGGGGACACCTTAATGAATGCAATATGTTGGTGGGTGGGAGAGAGAGAGGAAACAGGGATGACCCCAGCAAGACTGTCAATGATAGAGGCATGTCAGAAGCATCTCTGTTTCCTTGCTTGGGGAGGAAATGTTTGTGAAATACACTTCCAGGGTTCATCAAAAGCTGGTGGTTTTGAAAAATGTCAGGGATTTCACAGGATGCCAGAAAAAATGAAGACAAAAAGCTGGGTCCAGAAAGAAAACTGGATCTGGGCCTAGGTGGTCATCAGCCACAGATGTACAGCTGTGCTTCCTTCTTCATCTTCTTCCAACTTTGCCCTTCCTCTGCTAAAAGGCATAGGATAGTATGAGCTTCTGTGGAAACTGGGAGTCATGTTGAATTCCTCCCTGACTAACATGGTTTGGCTGTATCTCCACTCGAATCTCACCTTGACTTGTAGCTCCCATAATCCCCATGTTTTGAGTGAGGGACCCAGTGTGAGGTAATTGAATCACATGGGCAGATTTTCCCGTGCTGTTCTTGTGACAGTGAATAAGTTTCACAAGATCTGATGGTTTCATAAAGTGCAATTCCCCGGCGCACACTCTCTTGCCTGCTGCCATGTAAGGTGTAACTTTGCTCCTCCTTTGTCTTCCACCATGACTATGAGGCCTCCCCAGCCATGTGGAACTCTGAGTCCATTAGATTTCTTATTCTTTACAAATTACTCAGTATTGGGTATGTCTTTATTAGCAATGTGATAACAGACAAATACAGTAAATTGGTACCAAGAGTAAGGTGCTGCTGTAAAGATACCCGAAAATGTGGAAGCGACTTTGAGGGCCAATATTTAACATCTTTAAAGAGAACTTTCAACCCAGAATTTCATATCCAGCTAAACTAAACTTCATAAGTGAAGAAGAAATGAAATCCTTTACAGACAAGCAATTGCTGAGAGATTTTGTCACTACCAGACCTGCCCTGCAAGAGCTCCTGAAGGAAGCACTAAACACAGACAGGAAAAACCAATACCAGCCACTGCAAAAAAGAACCAAATGGTAAAGACCAACCATGCAATGAAGAAATTATGCCAGCCAAAGGGCAAAACAACCAACCAGTAATAAAATGGCAGGATCAAATTCACACATAACAATATTAACATGAAATGTAAATGGACTAAATGCCCCAATCAAAAGACACAGACTGGCAGTGTGGATAAAAAGCCAAGAACCATTGTTGTGCTATATTCAGGATACCCATCTCATGTGCAAAGGCACACATAGACTCAAAATAAAGGGATGGAAGAATATTTACCAAGCAAATGGAGAGCAAAAAAAAGCAGGGGTGGCAGTCCTAGTCTCTGATAAAATGGACTTTAAACCAACAAAAATCAAAAGAGACAAAGAAGGGCATTACATAATGGTAAAAGGATCAATACAACAAGAAGAGCTAACTATATATGCACCCAATACAGGAGCACCTAGATACATAAAGCAAGTCCTTAATGACCTACAAAGAGACTTAGACTCCCACACAATAGTAGTGGGAGACTTTAACACTCCATTGTCAATATTAGACATATCAATGAGACAAAATCAACAAGGAAATCCAGGGCTTGAATGCAGATCTGGACCAAGCAAACTTAATAGACATTTACAGAACTCTTAACCCCAAATCCACAGAATATACATTCTTCTCAGCACCACATTGCGCTTACTCTAAAACTGACCACATAATTGGAAGTAAATCACTCCTCAGCAAATGCAAAAGAACGGAAATCATAACAAACAGTCTCTCAGACCACAGTACAATCAAATTAGAACTCAGGATTAAGAAACTAATTCAAAACTGCAAAACTTCATGGAAAATGAACAACTGGCTCCTGAATGTAGACTGGATGAATAATGAAACGAAGGCAGAAATAAAGATGTTCTTCAAAACCAACGAAAATGAAGGCATAACATGCTAGAATATCTGGGACACATTTAAAGCAGTATCTAGAGAGAAATTCATGGCAATAAATGCCCACATGAGGAGCAAGGAAAGGTCTAAAATCGACACCCTAGCATCAAAATTGAAAGAGTTAGAGGAGCAAGATAAAAAAAAAAAACTCAAAAGCTAGCAGAAGGCAAGAAACGACTAAGATCAGAGCAGAACTAAAGGAGATAGAGACACAAAAAACCCTTCAAAAAATTAACAAATCTAGGAACTGGTTTTTTGAAAAGATCAACAAAATAGGTAGACCACTAGCCAGACTAATAAAAAAGAAGAGAAGAATCAAATAGATGCAATAAAAAACAATAAAGGGGACATCACCACTGATTTCACAGAAATACAAACTACCATCAGAGATTACTACAAACAACTCTATGCACACAAACCAGAAAATCTGGAAGAAATTGATAAATTCCTGGACACTTGCACTCTCCCAAGACTAAACCTAGAAGAAGTTGAATCCCTGAATAGACCAATAACAAGGGTTGAAATTGAGGCAGCAATTAATAGCCTACCAACTAAAAAAAGCCCAGGTCCAGATGGGTTTACAGCCGAATTCTACCAGACATACAAAGAGGAGCTGGCACCATTCCTTCTGAAACTACTCCAAACAACAAAAAGAAGGAATCCTCCCCAACTTACTTTATGAGACCAACATAATCCTAAAACCAAAACCAGGCAGAGATGCAACTAAAAAAGAAAACTCCAGGCCAATATCCATGATGAACATGGACACAAAATCTTCAGTAAAATACTGGCAAACAGAATGCAACAGCAAATCAAAACACTTATTCATCATGATCAAGTAGGCTTCATCCCAGGGATGCAAGGCTGGTTCTACATACGTAAGTCTATAAATGTAATCCATCACATAAACAGAACCAAAGGCAAAAACCACATGATTATCTCAATAGATGCAGAAAAGGCCTTTGACAAAATTCAACAGTCCTTTATGCTGAAAACCCTCAATAAACTAGGTATCAATGGTACGTATCACAAAATAATAAAAGCTATTTACAATAAACCCACAGCCAATATCATGCTGAATGGGTAAAAACTGGAAGCATTCCCTTTGAAATCTGGCACAAGATAAGGACGCCCTCTCTCACCACTCCTATTCAATACAGTAATGGAAGTTCTAGCCAGTGCAATCAGGCAAGAAAAAGAAATAAAGGGTATTCAATTAGGAAAAGAGGAAGCCAAATTGTCTTTATTTGCAGATGACATGATTGTATATTTAGAAGACCCCATCGTCTCAGCCCAAAATCTCCCGAAACTGACAAGCAACTTCAGCAAAGTTTCAGGATACAAAATCAATGTGCAGAAATCACAAGCATTTCTATACACCAGTAACAGACAAACAGAGAGCCAAATCAAAAGTGAACTCCCATTCACAATTGCTACAAAGAGAATAAAATACTAGGAATACAACTAACAAAGGATGTAAAGGATCTCGTCAAGGAGAACTCCAGACCACTGCTCAATGAAATAAGAGAGGACACAAACAGATGGAGAAACATTCCATGCTCATGGTTGGGAAGAATCAACATCGTGAAAATGCCCATACTGCCCAAAGTAATTTACAGATTCTGTGCTATCCCCATCAAGCTACCAATGACCTTCTTCACAGAACTGGAAAAAAACCACTTCAAACTTCATATGGAACCAAAAGAGAGCCCACATAGCCAAAACAATCCTAAGCAGAAAGAACAAAGCTGGAGGCATCATGCTGCCTGACTTCAAACTATACTACAAGGCCACAGTAATCAAAACAGCATGGTACTGGTACCAAAACAGAGACATAGACCAGTGGGACAGAACAGAGGCCTCAGAAGCAACACCACTCATCTACAATCATCTGATCTTTGACAAATCTAAGAAAAACAAGCAATGGGGAAAGGATTCCCTGTTTAATAAATGGTGTTCGGAAAACAGGCTAGCAGTGTGCAGAAAGCAGAAACTGGACTCCTTCCTGACATCTTACACTAAAATTAACTCCAGATGGATTAAAGATCTAAACATAAGACTTAACACCATAAAAACCCCAGAAGAAAACCTAGGCAAAACCATTCAGGACATAGGTATAGGCATGGACTTCATCGCTAAAACACCAAAAGCATTGGCAACAAAAGCCAAAATAGGCAAATGGGATCTAATCAAATTCCACAGCTTCTGTAGAGCAAAGGAAACAATCATTAGAGTGAACCAGCAACCAACAGAATGGGAAAAAAATTTTGCAATCTACCCATCTGACAAAGGGCTAATATCCAGAATCTACAAAGAACTAAAACAGATTTACAAGAAAAAAAGCAAACAAACCAATTCAAAAGTGGGCAAAGGATACGAACAGATACTTCACAAAAGAAGACATCAATGAGGCCAACAAACATATGAAAAAATGCTCATCATCACTGATCATTAGAGAAATGCAAATCAAAACCACACTGAGATACCATCTCACACCAGTTAGAATGGTGATCATTAAAAAATCTGGAGACAACAGATGCTGGAGAGAATGTGGAGAAATAGGAACACTTTTACATTGCTGGTGGGAGTGTAAATTAGTTCAACCATTGCAGAAGACAGTGTGGTGATTCCCCAAGGACCTAGAAATAGAAATACCATTTGACCCAGCAATCCCATTACTGGGTAAATACCCAAAGAATTATAAATTGTTCTATTACAAAGACACATGCACATGTATGTTCTTGTGGCACCTGTTTACAGTAGCAAAGACCTGGAACCAACTCAAATGTCCATCATCGATAGACTGGATAAAGAAAACGTGGCACATATACACCATGGAATACTACTCAGCCATAAAAAAATGATGAGTTCGTGTCCTTCATAGGGACATGGATGAATCTGGAAACTATCATTCTCAGCAAACTGACACAAGAACAGAAAACCAAACACTGCATGTTATCACTGATAGGCAGGTGTTGAATAATTAGAACACGTGGACACAGGGAGGGGAGCATCACACACTGTGGTCAGTAAGGGGGTGCTAGGGGAGGAAGAGTGGGGCGTGGGGATGGTGGGGAGGGATAATGAGGGGAGAAATACCAGATATAGGTGATGGGGGAATGAAGGCAGCAGACCACCGTGCCATGTATGTACCTATGCAACAATCCTGCATGATCTGCACATGTACCCCAGAACCTAAAGTACAATAAAAAAAAAAATTTGACTGCCCTGCTGGATTTTTGACTTGCATGAAGCTTGTATCCCTTTTGTTTTGGCCACTTTCTCCCTTTTGGAACATAAGTATTTACCCAATGCCTGTGACCCTGTTGTATCTAGGAAGTAACCAACTTGCTTTTGATTTTATAGGCTCATAGACTGAAGGGACTTGCCTTGTTTCAGATGAGACTTTTGACTATGGACTTTTGCATTAATGCTGAGATGAGTTAAGTCTTTGGAGAACTGTTGGGAAGGCATGATTAGTTTTGAAATGTGAGAACATGAGATTTAGGAGGGTCCGGGGTAGAATGATGTGGTTTTGCTGTGTCCCACCCAAATCTCATCTTGAATTATAGTGCTCATAATCCCCACGTGTTATGGGAGGGACCCAGTGGGAAGTAATTGAATCATGGAGATGAGTTTTTCCTGTGCTGTTCTCATGCTAGTGACATGACAGTGATCGCCTTTGACTCCATGTCTCACATCTAGGTCATGCTGATGCAAGAGGTGAGCTCCCATGATCTGATGGTTTTATAAAGGGCAGTCCTTCTACACATGCTCTCTTGCTTGCTACATGCTTTTGCTCCTCCTTTGCCTTCCGCCATGATTGTGAGGCCTCCCCAGCCATGTAGAACTGAGTCTGTTAAACCTCTTTTCGTTATAAATTAGCCAGTCTCAAGTATGTCTTTATCAGCAGCATGAGAACAGATTAAT
This sequence comes from Sapajus apella, assembly GCF_009761245.1. Classification (NCBI taxonomy): domain Eukaryota; kingdom Metazoa; phylum Chordata; class Mammalia; order Primates; family Cebidae; genus Sapajus; species Sapajus apella. The sequence goes on along the minus strand of NW_022436976.1, from coordinate 35,592,461 downwards.
ACGCTGGCCCTCATCCCTCACACTTAAGCAGCTACCAAGCACTGTGACCTCAAGAAGCAGTGGAGGACAGGGACTCTGGAGCTAGTCTTCCTGAATTCAAATTCTGACTCCACCACTTACTAGATATATAACCTTGAATGTGTTTCTACAGTCCTCTGGGCATGTGTCTTTGGGTTATTGTGAGAACTTAGTTAGACATTAAGCACTTAGAACAATGCCTGGCATATGGCAAGAATTCTATGTGTCCAACATTGATTACTATTATTTTAGTTGTTGCTTCTCCTTCTAAGTATCTCATGAATTGACTCCATTCCTTGTACGGCTGCCCCAGTCCAGGCAGCCACCATTCCTCCCCAGATACAGCAACAGCCTTCACCTCAGTGGCCTCCCTGTCTTCTGTTGGATCCTCTCTTATTCCACTCTGGCCCCAAAATGCTCTTTCTGAATCATAAATCTGGCATGCCACTTTCCTGCTTAAAACCTTCACATAATCCACGGTACCCAGGCCTGGGATGATTCAGCTCTTTCCTACCCCTCATAGCCTTAGTATTTGCCAAACATTATTATTATTTTTTTATTATTATTATTTTTTGCCCTCTATGTGTCAGTGGCATGAGCCTTTCTCAGTTTCCCCTAATGGCTTTTGCACCTTCTGCTCCCTCTGCCTGGGCCACCATCCCCAGTTCCTTCATCAAACCAGTTCTACTGCTTCCTTCAAGTCTTAGCTGGGTAGTTACATCTTCTAAGGTATCTTCCTTGACTCCCCAGGCAGAATTAGAAGCCCCATTTCTCTGTTCTCATAGTCCCTGTGCCTCCATGACATAGCACTGATACAATAGTGTCATCTTTGCTGTCACATATCTGCCTCCCCAGACTGTGAGCTCCTCCAGGGTGGACCCTGGGCCTCACCCATCTGTGTAGACACTCAGTAAACTCATGTGAAATGGGATTGAATTGGAACAAGCCCAAATTGCATTTTAAGAGCCAGAAAGCAGAATAAAGTGGCTGAATCAACTTCTCCAGGAGCGGCTCATGCGTGGGCAAGGGGAGCATGAGATGTTCTTTTCTCACACCATCCTCTTCCTGCTGCCAATCCCCTCCTAGCTGCATGAGTCTCGTGAGCTGACTCCAGACAGGATGGGCTTGGCAGCGACTGCCTGGCTGTGTGCCCACCACCCATGGGCGCCCAGGAAACATGCCAAAAGGAGCTGAGCACCACCCAAGCAGTCCTGCCCTCTGATTCCTACCATAGGACATTGGAGACAGCAGTAGGTGGAGGGAAGGAGGGGAATCACCTGAACCTACAATATTTCTAGGCCTCAGTCTTCTCCTCTGCTAAATGGATTCAATAATCCTGCCTTCATGGTTGCAATGGGGAGTTAAGGAGAACACATATATGGGCACATAGTGGTCCCAGACTTGCATGGGGCCTGTGCCCCTTTGCTTTAGCCAATTTCTCCCATTTTGAACATATGTATTTACCCAATGCCTGTAGCCCCATTACATCTAGGAAGTAATAACTCGCTTTTGATTTTACAGGCTCATAGGTGGAAGGGACTTGCTTTGTCTCAGATGAGACTTTGGACTGTGGACTTTTGAGTTAATGCTGAAATGAGTTAAGACTTTGGGGGACTGTTGGGAAGGCATGATTGGTTGAACCCTGTTAACCCTTCTGCTTGAACCCCGTTAACTTTCTCATAATCACCAGGGAAACTGAGAGGAAGAGTGAGGAAACGTACAACTTTGGGTAGGATCCCACTTCCATGCAGAATAGGTGGAAGGTTATCTGAAAATGTATATCTTTTGAGGATCTGATTCATTTTTAAAGGTCTTCACAGATGGGGAACCTGGGTACAGATTTGTAGTGGTAAGGAGTCAGAGATGAGCAGTTCAGGAAACGTACAATTATATATAGAAAGGAAGTAAACTGAAATACACTACTGCCAATGGTATCTAATATTTACAGAGAGTACTTATTATGGATAGGGACTGTGTTAAGTGCTTCATATGTATAATCTCAATTAAGCCTCACAATAGCCCTATGAATAAGGTGTTATTATTATTTTCATTTTACAGATGAGAAAACAAGTCAGAGGGAGTTAAATAATTTCCCCAAGGACCCATTAAAGCAGAGCCAGGATTTGAACCCAAAGGCACCTGATTCTCAAGCCCCTGCTCTTTCCATCCTATGTAGATGTGATCAACTGGTCTTTCATGCACCATCGCAGTTGGAAATCTGAGAGCTATATTTTTCAGACTCCCATTCTAGCTGGGTTCCAGTCTGCTCTGCAGTTGAGGGACACACATGGGCCATCAGAAGGCGGGAAGAAAATTGAAGCCATTGTTGGCTTCTGTCATCTGTGGGAGTGCGGGCTCTTGGATTCCAGGAGCTGCACTGACATCAGTTCTAGGTATGTCTCGGCAGGGGTACAGCCTCCACTGTCTTCCTTTTACTTCTTCAGACCTGGTAGCAGTAATGGCTTCCCTATAGTAACTAATCGCTGAGGAGCACCCTTTCCCCTTTTGCTCTCCAGTCCATCAATAGCTTTGTAACCAAGTCTTCTGCTTGAAATACCCAGAGGGATTTGCTTCACTGCAAAGTGGACACTGGTTGACATGATGTTACTCTTTCTGCCCCTTCAGCTAGAGGGAATACCCAGTTATAGGATCAAGGTGTCAGCCAAGCAGGCTAGGGGCAGGGCTGAGGCCTCTGTAGGACACTGGAGGTCTATCAGGGAAACTGCAGCAAGCATCTACTGGTTGCTGCAACCAGTAAGAAAGGAGGATATGGATCAGAGAGCTCCCAGCAGGTATCCAACATGCTAGGCTTGGGCTGTGAGCCTAATTCCAGAACTCACCCACTATTGAGGCTAAGCGCAAAGCCATCCTGCCAGCTTCAGGATGGCTCAGGGCCTGGGCAATGCAAGAGAGCCTTGGGGCTGGCAGCTGAGCAGGCTAGCAGGTCAGGGCCAGCAGAGTAGTAGTATGCTGCTACTGCCCCTGGGAACCCCTATGTGTTGACTGGTCTCTTCATTTGAGAACCTGACTGAGAATAAGCTTTGGGAAATTGACAAATCTGCGAGCCCTCTGACCCATATTTCTTAGCAGCTAGTTCTATGAGTCATTTGGTTCCCCAAACCCGAACCTCAGTGTCCTTATTTATAAAATGCGGGCTGTCATGCCCACTGCACAAGTGTGAGGATTGGATGAGATAAAATATGCAAAGTCCTTAATTCAGCTCCTGGCTGGTTGCAGATGCTTAATAAATAAGTCCCCCACTCCCCCTCTTCTAAGTAAGCTCCCTTATTTCATTATTTAACATATCTTATATATGTGTCTCTCAAGCTCCATGATAAGGTCTGAGAAAATAAAGACATGTCTTAGCCTTCTTTGCCTTGCTTAGAGCATTTAGTTCCTTAAAAAAATAATAACAGGCCTTTAATAATGAATTAAAACCTTTGCATTCATAAAAACTAAAAAGAGAAAGATGGAGAAAGAGAAATGAAGCCTTTCTATTCACCCTGAATATTTTGCATCAAGAAAGTCTAAAACTTTAGAATCTGTCCAATTTATTTTAGTATAATCCATTCTTCCTTTCTTATCACTCTCCTTTCTTCCCTCCCTTTCTTTCTTCCACAAATATTTCAAGGACTGAAAAGGCAAAGATAAATAAGTAGAGTCTCCACCCCCAGGAGCTCAGATTCTAATGGGAGAGACATCATGTCAACAGAGGATGACAACCCACCGGTGTAGACACAGAGCACTGATCTACACTCCTGCAGCACAGACTGGTGCCATGACAGAGGGAAGCACAGTGGGGGCCACAGAGGAAACCTGAGGAGCCAGGCAGCCTTCCTGGAAGAAATTGTTATGTGCTGCATCATAATAGAAGAGTGGAAAGAAGCGACGTGAAGGGGCAGGAGTGGGAAGCAGTCACGGTGCAGACAGAGTCGGGCAGACCACAGTTCAGGGCCCTCCCAGCTGTGTGACCCGCTGTGACTCATGTCCCCACTTCTGTAAGGCGGAGTAATAACACCTGCTGAACAAGCTGGTCACGGGTTCAATGGCAATACAGAAAGTGCCTGGTGTAAAGTAGGTGTCAGTGAATCTCAGGTACCTCCCACCACACTGTGACAATGGCCTTTCCTGAAGGACAAAGGAGCTCAAAGTTAAAAGTATGGGGGACTAAAATCTTACTCTTCTTCTTTAGAGCAGTTTATTTAGGTTTATAGAAGAATGAGCAGAAAGCACATAATTCACACATATCCCTGCCCCAACTCCGCATGTTTTTTCCTATTATTAACTTCATGTGTTAGTGTGGTACATTTGTTATAATTGATAAAATACCTGTTGAAGATGCTTAGCTGGTTGCAGCATGTGAAACAGCTCCCCATCTTCCCCCACTGGATCTCCTTTCTGAGCAGGTCGTAATGCTAATTACAATATTTTACAAACAACGAATGATGAAGAATCCAATCCCTGCTCCCACCCAACATACACATCCCTGAGGTTAGAAGCACCCAGAACACAAGCAGTCCAGGAGACTCTCCACATTTCAGTGAACCCCTCTCAGCTCACATCTTCTCTGCTCTTTTAGATTTGAGACACCATGACACAAGAAGAAACCATCTCTGACTTTCTTTTTCCCTTTTCAAACTAAACAGGAACTTGTCAAACATAAATGCAAAATTATGAAAAACAATCGTAAGTGAAAACTCTAGTTATTAAAATGTATGGGGACTAATTATTGATCTGATGATATGCTGAATAAAAAGAAAGAGACATGCTTGGATAAATAGAAATCTTTTAAAGTCATTAATATACATGTGTTTATTTTTCCTAATCTACACTGGAAGCTGCAGCAGGGCTGTATTGTCTAACAAATTAGAAGGGGTGACAATGCCATGTTCAGCCCTATGTGTGATGTCTCTCCACTCAGACTTATTAATTTCTGCCAAATTAAAACAAGTCCCCCCACCCCCCGCCTGGCAGGCTGTAGGAATGTGTAATGCAAATACAAATGCCATTAGGAAAACTTCGCCTTTGGGCAGCTGCCAGGAGAACCTGCACACTGGCTTGAAGCTGTTTCAGCACAGACAGGAAACTGCTAGGAAATTGTCACCCCCAAACTAGGTGCTATCAAAAGGGGAACTTTTGGCCAGGTGCAGTGGCTCACGCCTGTAATTCCAGCACTTTGGAAGCTGAGGTGGGCAGATCACAAGGTCAGGAGTTTGAGACCAGACTGGCCAATATGGTGAAACCCCATTTCTAATAAAAATACAAAAATTAGCCAGGTGTGGTGGCAGGTGCCTGTGGTCCCACCTACTCAGGAGGCTGAGGCAGAAGAATTGCTTGAACCCAGGAGGTGGAGGTTGCGGTGAGCCGAGATCTTGCCACTGCACTCCAACCTGGACAACAGAGCAAGACTCCATCTCAAAACAAAACAAAACAAAAAGCAGTGGGGAGCTCTTCCAGGCATGGCTGCACCTTGGTTCTCTTCCTGGTAGGGTGATCCCTCCCACTTGTCCCTGCCTCAGTCTTCCCCAGGGCCAGTCCTGAGACCTGCACCACTGCCCCGCAACCCCATTTCAAAATGATCACCACAGCCCTGAGCCTTGTTTTTTATTTTTTTGTACTTTGGGTTCTGGGGTACATGTGCACATCCTGCATCTTGCAGGGTTGTTGCATAGGTACATACATGCCATGGTGGTTTGCTGTCTCCATCCCCCACCGCTACCCCATCACCTACATCAGGCATTTCTCCCCTTGTTATGATGAACCTTGGTTTTTTACAGGCATATTGGCCTGGCCAGCTGACCTCTAACTACACACTCTTCAGATTTCTGCAGGAAACTTGGGCCCAGGGCCTTGGCCTCAGAGTGTGTTTGGAACAAGTTTGAATATCTGCTCATGTGCAATTCCCATCCTGCTATGCCACATGGCCAGTCCTTCCAGTCTGTGTGGCCTTCTTCAGGAAGTCTTCCTGGAGAGCCCCCTACCACCTCTGGTGCCTTGAGTTATGATTACACCTTCAATGTCCATCTCTCCCACCTGCAAGTGAGCACCTGGAGGGCAGGGTGTAAGGTGCACCCAGCTCTGAGCTCCAGGGCCCAACACAAGGCCCAGACCTGGAAAAGGGACAGAGTAGCTAACATTTATTCTAGACCAGGACTTGAGCTAATCAATTCACAAACACAATATCATTTAACCTCGCAGTATTTTATTAGGTGAGAAGAACATCTACAGTTTTACAGATGAGAAAATGTAGGCTCAGAGAAGTCAATTCCCTTGCCCAGAATCACACAGTGAGTGAGTCACAAATCCTAATGAGACTCCATGTCAGTCTTCCTTAGAGCTTTAGCCACTCCAAAGCATCCACCTTAACCGCTGCTCCTTAGGGGAGAGAAAGGAGGGAGAAATGAGGAGACATTGCCTCACTTGGCCCTCTCAGCTCTGACTGGGACAGGGACATCAGTTAACATCCCAATAAAAGCTGAGGACAGCCTCACTAGGGCAGGGAAAAGATGAGCCAGTGGTGGGACAGAGACATGCTTAGGAAGAGGCACCTTCAGGATCTGTCCACCTGCTGGATGAGGGAGTGCCAAAGGAGAGGGACGGATCACTGGGTAGATAGTGGTGCCGTTGACAGAATGTGAACTTTGAATCATCACTCTATCATCAGCATCACAGATAAAGAGAGCTAACTTCATGCCAGGCACTGTACCAAATACTCTTCATACGCTGTCCCATTCAGGCCTCAAGGCAACCTATGAGAAAGTATTATTGTCTCCATTTTATACATGAGAATATGGAGGCTTTCAAAGAATACCCTGTTGGGGACAGTTTACACAGAAAATTACCTGAACCTTGTAAAGAAATATTTTTACTGAACCCTTTTGACCATGAAATATATTCCCTATCTTCTCAGTCCTTCCCCTCAGCATAAAGAGATTGGGGTGGCCTGTGTACCCTATTATTGCCCCACAGCCACAGTTCCAACATGGGCTGGGCTCATGAGGGACAGAGGGATGGAGGCAAGGAGAGAGACTCCACAAAGTTCCAGTGTCCCAGGGCCTGCCAGTGCCCAAGATATTCCCCAGCCACCTCTCCAGCGGGTTTAACAAGTCTGTCCACAAATGGAACAAATGGAATAGGCATCCAGGAGTTCTCCAGGCAAGTGAGGGGCAGGCAGGTCAGCATCCCCCTCACTGAAGTACCCGGATTTCTTCTGATGGCCACGTGGGCAGATTCCACTGCTCCTGAAATCCCCACCCTTCCTGCTCAAGGACTCACTCTGGCATCGCAGCTACTTGGAGCCCTCACCCCTGTCGAGCTATCAGAATTGGGTAAATGCAGCTGTTGTTTTGAAGGAGTAAGTTGAGGGCACTTAGCGAATCAACTTCCTAATGAATCTTTTCAGGTCTGGATGGGAACTGGTCTGTTACTATGGAACTTGGCTTGATTTGGAAATTAATGTGGTAATTTACAGCCACTCTGCCAGGCAGGAAGATTAAAAAAGAGAGAGAGAGTGAGGGAAGAGAGAGCGAGCGGAGAGAGAGCAAGGCAAGAGAGAGTGAGGGGACAGAGAGTGAGGGGAGAGAGACCTCTGCAGTGGCAGAACCTTGAGAGGCACCGATTTAGGGCATGTCCGGAGAGCTGGAGTGTATGCACTCACTGGGTACCATGAAGGTGGTGTCAGCCAGGTGGGCCCATGTGAGACACAGGTATGGGGGCAAGGAGAGATACTTCACAAAGTAGATCAAAAATCAGTGCCCCAGGACCAGTTAGGGCAGTGCGGGCAGTCCTCCCTTTAGAGAGAGAGAGACAGACAGACAGAGAGAGAGAGTGAGTGTGTGAGAGTGTGTGCGTGTGTGTGTGTGTGTGTGTGTGTGTGTGTGTCACTAACTTCTGAGATTCATTTCCCAAAGTCAGTTTTTGCCATGGCCATAAGTCACCAATGTTATTACTTAATGTTTTTCTTTAAATTTACTCAATTTGTATCTTAAATGAGTTTTATATCACTTCTATCATAAATGGAAAACCAATATTACATACAAAGAAGAAAAGGTAAATGTAAAATTAATTACACTGAAAATAAAACAAAATTACTAAATTCTAGAGCAGCCCTTGCCTGTCAAAGGCTCTGAGTCTGAAACCTGCCCCCATTTGGGGAAAAGCATGTTAAGAGAGGTGCTCAAGACATATTAGTGCAGACCTGAGGTGTAAGCACCTCTTGTTGTAATCAGACAGATTGAAAGAAGAATTAAATGGAAACTACTTTTGCACTTGTGAGTCAGTGCTGTGTAACGCTATGATCTTTGCATTTTATTTATTTAACAAACATTTACATAGCACATACTATGTGTCAGAGACTATTCTAAAAACTTTTTAAAAATCAACTCATTTAATTCCTATACTAACCCTAGATTATTTCCATTTTAGAGAGAGGAGACTGAGGTACAGAGAAGTTTAGTAGCTTGCTAGAGGTCACTTCAAACCATCTAAAATCCTGTACTGGTCATTCTACCCTTTGGTGGCCAGAGTGGCCCAGAGATCCTCCAGCCACTGTCTAGACCACAGCTACAGACATGTGGGACGGAACAGTATGCAGACAGGGAGTTCTAGTTAGCTGTAGACTGACTCCTCATGGCCCAGGCCAGGCCAGGCCAGTGGTGGCATCACTGGGTAGATCCTGGGGGTCCCTCCTCCTAAGCCCTCTGAGGCTCTCCATCTGACTCTAAGTCTGAGTTCTATGGGTGGCAGGCAGGAGACAGTTGGATGCTGATTCAAAAAAGAGTCTCTAGGAGAGAAGGGGGTGATTTTCTTGTTTTTTTGTTTTGTGAGGTTTTTTTTTTTAATATATAAATAGATATAACACAAGCCCTTTTCTGCTTTTCTCTGCTAACTGTTCTTGGCAGAAGTCTTTAAGGACCAGACAGGGGCTTTCACTGATGGTCAGGTGGCTGGGATCTGAGGAGATGGCGGGTTTCCTTGGCATAATGGCAGTGGTGGGAACAAATGGAATGGTGTAGAGATGAGGGGCCCTCTTTGGAGGGAGGGTTTCTGTGACCAGCTGCCTCTGCAAATGCAGGGAGGTGCCCTTGAGGGGCCCACTCTGGCAGTCCCTCCCTGGACAGCCCATGCCTTGTTCTGGCCTTGGGATGTAAGACATACCGCAATCCTAACTATAACCTGAATTGGGTGACAGGGGCCCTGCATCATTATTAGAATAATAAAAGAGTAGCAGATGGAATATTCTGGAAATTAATAAAACATTATTCTCTTTTGCACCTCCAAGTACGTGAGCCTTGCCCCGTCTAACTAGTGTGAAGTTGAGAATCTTCCAAAAGGGATTCCAAGAGAGAGAAAGTAATATTTGGCCTCCGACATTAAGAAAAAAAAAAGCCAGAATTTTATCCTGACCAGAACTAAAAGGAAGAGAGGAGGCTCAGAAGGAAGTCCAGATCATCAATAGAAAGAAGTAATACATTTTTTCTGCAGATTTGAGTTGGAATGTGAGTTAAATTTGAGAATCTACTAAATAGTTCACATTGATCATTTCCTTTGTGTCAGGTCATTCATTTGCCAAATGTTTTATATGCACAGCCTCATTTAATCTTCTAAATAATCCTGAGGTTGGTGCTGTTACTATCTGCATTGTATGACTGAGGAGGAGGTTAAATAACTTGGTCAAGTTCAGACACCCAGGAGACAGTAGATCAGGGATTTGAATCTTCCGGCATTTCCCTAGACTGTAGCGATTGTCCCCATGAAACTACTAGGCCCCATGGCCCCCATGATTCACATCTCCCAAGAGTAACCAGAATGCATCTTAAGAGAAAATATGTCTTCAGGTGTCAGAACCAAAATTCTTGGGCTCATGTCAGTCAAGGCCTCACCCAGACACCCTCCATGGGGGTTCTCAGGAAAGAAGGAGAAATGATCCTTAGCCAGCCCCTCACAGATGCCACGGCACATAGAGCATGGAAAGGCCACTGGGAATGCATGGGCCCCACACTGGAGGATCTGAACTGTGGAGGCGTTTGCCTCCTCTGGGCTCCTTACACAGACCAGGTGTGTGCTACCACACAGATTCCAGATTTATCAATAATGCAGATCACACATCCTCACCAGGATCTGGGGCTTTACAAGTTTTCTCAGCAGCTCAGTGAGCCCCTCAGCTTTCAGAGGCTCAAGGCACAGCCTACCAGCCCACCTGGGGATCCCCGCTCCCCTTTCTTCAGGTGGAAGCTCAAAAGTCATGCAGGATCTGGCTTCCCAATAGTCCCCTGAACATTGGAGAAGTTTTGCCTCACCTGTCTACCTTTCCAGCCTTGTACCTTATACATATAACCCCAGCAGAGAGGGCATGAGGCCATGTTCATCTGTAGACCTTGCCCCCTGAGGTATCCAGATCTCTTCCCTTAAGCCTGAGGCCTAGAGGCCAGCCTGGCTCCACTAATGATTGTTGCACGGCCTTCAACAGGTGAGTTACCCTCTCTGCATCTCAGTTTCCAAATAAAGGGTTGGAGCCTCTGAGGCTTAGTAGCCACTGCTCCCCCTGTCTGGAACACCCTTCTCTACTTCTTAGACTGTCTGACTCCTAGGTCTTTCTAGACTCAACTCATCTTATCAGATCCTTTAGGAGGCCTTTTCTCATCCTCCAACTTCCAATTCCTATCCTAAGCTGAATTGTGTTTCTTCTCTCTGCTCCAATAATTATTATTAGGTTTTTGGTATAATGTCAAACTTTTATTAAGCACTTACCATATGTCAGGCACTGTTCTAAGACTTCGCATATATGAATGTATTTACTTTTCACAACTCCGTAAGGTGGATGCTAATTGTGTCCTTATTTCACCAAAAAGGAAACTGAGAAATAGAGGCAAAATGAATTACCTGAGGTCATCTAGCAAGTAAGTGTCTGAGCTGGCATTTGGACTCCTCCATGGTTCTCAAGAATGATGAAAATTATGATAGGGCATGAGGGAAGCCACCTTATCTGTCAGAGGTTCCACTGTGGTATGTGATCCTGTTCAGGGAGGCCCAGGCAAAGTTTATAATCAAATCGCTTCTTTTGTTTTGGACACTTATAGCTTAGCGATGGCCTCCAAACCCAACTTTCTGCTCCCAGCATCAGAAATTTGTCTGTTGTCATTGTTACAATTACCCAAATGCACCCCAGAATAGAAGTCTAAGCTGTGGAAGGACAAGGACATGGCATCATGAATCAGAAAATGGGGTAAGAGGTGAAGCTGAGTGATTTGGGCAAGTTCCTCCTCCTCTCTGAGCTCTTCCCTCATCTGAAAACATGGAGATACAATACCTACCTCAGAGATTTGGGGAGGATCAAATAAAACAATGGGTATCTTGGGAAGCAGAGGCAGGAGGATCGCTTGAGGCCAGGAGTTTGAGATCAGCCTTGACAACAGTGAGACTCCATCTCCACAAAAACGTTTAAAATTAGCTGGGTGTAGTGGTGTGCACCTGCAGTCCTAGCTACTCGGGAAGCTGAGACAGGAAGATTGCTTGAGCCCAGGAGTTTGGTGCTGCAGTGAGCCACGACCAGACCACTTAACTCCAGCCAGTGACAGAGTGAGATCCTGTCTCAAATATATATATATATATATATATAAAATGATAAGAGTCAAAACCCTGAGCAATTAAATCATTCAATAGTGATTCAGCAAGGACCTATCACTGTTGCGGTCAAAGAGGGGAAAATGTCCCTGCCCTCAGAGAGCTTACATTTGAAGATGGTGTTTGCACTAGAGCTGTTCCCCAGATCAGCTCTTCCTGAAGGAACCTATCTCTATGCGTGAAATCACTGTGTCCCCATCATAGGAGAATTTCAGAATCCACATTGACAGGTACCCTACTGCCCTACTCACTGCTATGCCCTCTTCTTCCTCTGTCCCCACCTAGGTAAATGAGCAGCCTCTGACAGCTTACCCTCTTCTCTGGGTATTCTTCCTCCTCTCTAAAATAAGGAGTTTGGGTTGGATTGATTTCCAAACCCTTCAATGTGGCCATTAATTACTGAATGGTTTACTACTTCTTTAGTTGGTGAGGGTAGCAGGTGGGCGAAGGATAAACCAAGCATCTGCGAGGATCTTAGGAGATTCCCAGGCATGTCCTCATTAAGGCTGAGGTACTAAATTTTACTCTTTGGCCACATCAACACCTTTAATTTCCCTCCACCTCCTGCTGAGAATACATTCTGGTTCTCACCCATGTGCCTTTGTCTATGCTGTTTCCTTTGCCTGGGACACTTCCCTCCATTCCTTGCCTTCCTGGGCAGTTCCTATATTACCTTTAAAACTGAGAGCAGAAGTTGACCCCTCCCTAGTCTGCTATTTTTGCATTCAGTGTATTAAAGTATAATCTCATCATGTGAATATCTGTTTCTCCCACAACACCGAGAGCTCCTCAAGGACAGGGACTGTATTTTATAAGGTCGTGTCCTCAGCCCCAGATCAGTGCCTGGTGCTAAATTGGTATTAGATAGATTGAAATGAATGTGATTTAAAGTCACCTGCTGAAGTACCTAATATCAGGAAATGGTAGAACCAGGACTTGAACCCAGGGCTGAAGACTCCCAGTCCAGCACATCTCTTCTCCCTACAGCTGTCAGGAGAGGGTAAGAGAAGACCCACTGGCACAGGAAGGGTGTTGGGACCAGCTGCTTTCCTCAGCCTTCCACAGGGTTGGAGGAATCTGTGGGAAAGCCAGGTTGCCTGGGAGGGGTCCTCAGGGGACCATGCTGCCCAGACTTGTTTACTTCCCCTTTTCCCCTTCAGCCCAGCTGCTGGTTTCCTGGGGACTGAAGTCAAGCCGCACTTCCCCACTTCTGCTCCCTTTCCTCAGACCTCTGTCAATACAGTGGGAACCTGGCTTTCTGAATGAGATGGGAGGAGACAAAGAGAGCCACCCACCCCCACGCCTGTCGAGTGCCCAGTTCATATTCCTGCTGCGACTGTATCTAAATTTGCAAATCGTCACCCCGTGCCCCACCATCATGTGTCATCTTTTATGCATGGCCACCTCTGCCGCGCTGCACAGCCAGTTGCTATGCAACCAACGACAGCGCCGCGGGGGCCTGACATTAGTGAAAGCAAATTGACCAGAGGAGCCTTCATCCTGCATGCAAAGCAGCCAGGGCCTCACTCTTTGGAGAGGCTGCTGGAGCTGAGGCTGGGCCACCTTTTTCTATGGGGGTCAGACCCTTTGGCTGCAGCCTCCCTAGCCTAAGCTACAGACACTGGGAAGCTTTAGTCCTCCTACTTCTGAAAAAGGCTGAAATTTGACCAGTGACAAGAGCTGCTTCCAAAGGGAAGGGAGGGCAAATGCATCTTCAGGCTCTAAAATTCTGACCCTCCAGTGGGATGGACATTAGGTCCTGCAGAAAAAGAGTTACTATTCATTGAGCACTTACTATGTGCTAGGCAGTATTTGGCACGAGAACGGTACAATGCAAAAAGCTCTAACTTCCTGGATCCCAGCCCAGCCTCACTGTTACTCAGCTGTGTGTTGTGCATGCAAATTACTTATCAGGACATAGCCAGCCACTGAGGGCTGTCCCTAGACATCTTGGCAGGCAATAAAATATTGGATAATGGGGAGGGAGAAGGAAGCCAGTACAGCAGCAGGAGTGAGAAGATGAGAGAAAGGAAGGGAGGATGCTGCCTTGCACACCCAGTGTTGCAGGACTCTGAGCCTCCTGTTGGGAAGAACAGAGGACATTAGGAGCTGGTAGCTCTGCTCCCCTCTTCTACATAACCCCTAATGGCCCCCACTCCCAGGAATGTGACCTCACAATTTCCTATTTGAGCATGCATACACCATTTTGCACTGGAAGGTAGAAAGTTGTGCTGGAAAGGACAAGGCTTTGGAATTCATTAGAACTTGCCTCAAATCTGGGTGTTTGCCCTCCCTAGTGGTATGACTACAGCCATTTACTTCTTTTTTGAAATTTCAGCTTCTCAGTCTATACAATGGGCATGATGATACCTACCTTCACAGGGTTAAATGGCTGCCATATGTAAAGCACCTAACAGAAAATCAGTAAGTGCCACTCCTCTCCCCCAAACTTCAATGGCACTCAGTCAGCCTGACATTGTTCCTATCCACCTCCCCCAGCCTTGTCCTCCTCAGTCCCTGCACCTCTGCACTTTTCTTTGGGTACAGCATCTCCCTAGAAGCCCCTCCTCTTGCTCTTCGCTTTCTAAAGTCTGGTCCACCTCTAAGGACTATAAAACAAGTTAAAAGTAACTTCAGTAAGAAACCCTGCCCACCAGGCCATTCCCCAATCCACTTTCCAGTGGAAAATTCTTGGAGCAGGGAACCAAGAAAAGACTCTCCTTTCTTCGGTGGTGAGTTTGAGAAACTCTCTCTTAAAGCTCAGTCACCCATTGAGGAATGTCATTCTGTGGCTCCTGTATCCTGAGGGCTATGTCTCACCCTGAAGATGGGCAAGGAGCAACCTCAGAAAACATAGCTCAGGGACTTACCAGACACCCAGCATGGTTCTAGCTGCCATAACACCACTGTGGTTTTGCACTAGAGTTGTTAACACTCATAACCACTAACTAATTCACAATTACTCCTTAACATACCAACAAAACCTTTGCTTTTCATACAAATCAGCGAGGTAGACATTACCCCCCATTTACTGAGGAAGAACGGAGGCTCAGAGAGGAAAGGTGACATGTACAAGATCACAGAGTAGGTGGGTGGCGGTCAAACTGGAGCTGGTATGCAGTCTTACATGAAAATGGCCTACACAGCTGTAATATATGGACTTTGTCTACATCATCAGTCATCATTAACATTTCAGACTAGTTTGCCCATTGAAAAGAAACTCACAAGTTGAAACACAAAGCCACTTACCTGTTTCTTGTAAAGATAAAAACCTTTACCAAACCCAGAGATAAGCAGCAAAGGGAGTGCAAAGAGTATCAGCTCAGCTGGATGTCCCTGGGCAAGTGACTCCATTCTGCTGAGCTGGGGGTTCCTCTCTATGAAATGGAAGACAAGGAGGTTACCTACCAGATTCTCAGGACTGTTTTGAAGGGCAAAAATGATACAGACCAAAACAGTGCTAAAGTATGAAATTTTGATAGATATTAGTATATCCTTAGAAATGACATTGCTCCAAACCAGAGGTTAAAAACCTGTTTCTGACACATGCTTTTATTTAATTATTCGATGTTGAAAATTGTTGTTTTCATTGTTTAAAGGGAGATGTGCCGATTGTATTGCCTTCATGTTGTATTGAAAAGCATTTCTTCATTATTTGAACTAATTTCCAAACAAATTAAAAACTTGTAGCAGTCAAGCTCTGACTGTTGCATCTATTAGATTCAGAAGATGGCAAATTCCTTAAAACACAGATATAAACAATTCTGGTAACACAATCTGATTTTATAATTAATTTTCCGCCTGGGAAGGCGAAAGTTCTCCTTCTCATATTCTTTGTCCTCAGGTCCCCAACTGTTCTGCCAATTCTGGCAGACTCTTAATTAAGGAAAAGCAGATTTTGTTACCTGGAATTCTGTTGTGTTGTATGTAAAAAGGCAAATGTTTTTCTCAAATGTGCTTTGATCAGAGAGATGGCCAGGTAGAGGCAGTCAACACATTCTTCTGTGACTGGACCTTAGTGGTTCCTGTTTTTACCCTCCTGTTGCCGCTGTGAACACATTCTTATCAGAGTGTGGTCACTCAGCAAGCCACCCTTGTCAGTAGCCTGTAGAGGCCCCACACTATGCCAGCCTGTGGGGCAGATGTGTCCCGGGAGTACTCAAGGTCTAATCGAGGTGTGAGGCTGAGACAAGAAACAAGGAGCAGTAAACATGTGAGTAACAGGTTGTTGAAATATCAGGAGGGTGGTGCACTGGGCCCCTTGTGAGATAATGGCCATATTAGATGGGTCCAGATTTAGTCTATGACTAGGTCAGGGCCAGGTTTATGACTCAATCAATAGCTGGGATCAGTCCTCAGCATGCACCAAGATCAGGGATCAGGCTGTGACCAAGATTAAGGTTCAGAGAATGATCAGGTTTAGGGTTCAGTCTGTGGCCAGAATCAGAGCTCAGGCTGAGGCCAGGATCGCTCAGTCTGTGGCCAACATTTTTTTTTTTTTTTTTGAGATGGAGTTTCACTCATGTTACCCAGGCTGGAGTGCAATGGCACGATCTCGGCTCACCACAACCTCCACCTCCTGGGTTCAGGCAATTCTCCTGCCTTAGCCTCCTGAGTAGCTGGGATTACAGGCACGCACCACCATGCGCAGCTAATTTTTTGTATTTTTAGTAGAGACGGGGTTTCACCATGTTGACCAGGATGGTCTCGATCTCTTGACCTAGTGATTGTGGCCAACATTAAGGCACTTAAGACCTGAGGTCCAGGAATAGTCTCTGGTAAGACCAGGCTACACTGTAGTCAGGATCATGACTTGTTTGTGATCATGGCAGTGGGATTCATGAACAACTTAGACCTAGTCTCTGCTCAAGTATTTCATAGTCTTCTCTGGGAAACATCAAATTGAAATTACTCTACCAACTATTAAGAGTTAATGACAGACCCTGACGTGGAGATTCATATGCAAGTGATGTATTAAGGAAATGTTTCTAGGGGAAAATGGTAAGGGAGTAACGAAAGCAGGACAAGAAGGACAAGGAGCCAAATAAGGCTGTGTTCTCAGGCAAAAGTCCCACAGAGGGTAGACTTGAGCCTGATCCTGAAGGAGAAATCTGAAGTGTACATCATCCCAACTCAAGGCAAGGGAGCTGGGCTTTCACTCTCCCCCTTCCAACATCCAACAATCATTGTAAACTCTCAGACACTTCTGGCTGTCTGTGACAATGGGCTAGTGCTAATTCCCAGTAGTCTAAGAGCCATTCATCAAAGAAGAGCCTAGGTGCTTTTGAAAGAACATGAAGTGAGGTATGGGGACCCAAGGGGACCTGTGTGGATCACCAACATTATCTCCTAGAATGTTCCTGGGTGTGCTGATCTTCCCAGCCTCACTGGCTATCTCTTTTTAGTTTCCTTTAAGAGTTCCACTTCCTCTATGCCTTAAGTGATGGCATTTCACCTGCTTAAAACTATTCCCTGGCTCCCTAGTGCCTTGAGGATAAAGTCTAAGTCTCTTCACATGATTAAGAAGCCCCTTCATCCTCTGCCTTCTGCTGACTACCCCCAAGCCTCATCTTTCACATGGCCCCTCACTCTACAGTAACCAGACAAGACCTTGCTGTTGTATGGAAATCGTAGAGGAGTTCCATGAAGCCTTAAAACTGCTCATAGACCATTGGAGAAGACAGAAACATAACAGGCAAATCTAGAAGCTTATGAGAGTAGAGATAAGGTACCTAACAGCCTGATCTCAGTGAAGACTTCCCATGGGGAACAAATGTGAAGATGAAGCACGTAGATAAGTGGAAAAAGAGTGATCCTGGCAGGATCTGCAGCATTAGAGAGATGTAGGGGAATTGTGAGCAGGCATGGAACAGAGTGGTCACAAAATAAATATTTGTGCAATGAGTACATGAGTGAATAACCACACAAGTTTTACATATTATGGGCTTTAGAACTCAAAAGCCTGATTCCTGTCTCTTCCATTTACTCACTGAGAAACCTCAAACAATTATTTAACCACTCTGAACCTCGGTTTCCTCATTTGGAAAATGGGGCTAATGAGAATATCTAATATGAAACGATGGATGCAAAAATATTCTGTAAGCTGCAAATCCTTGTTTAAATATTAGTTTTCATTCATTTATTTATTCAAAGACTAGTTTGGAGTTCCTAGTCTCTTCCAGGTCATGTACTGGGACTTTGATCTAGAAATAGGAACTAGATAGGGACTCTGTTTGTAAGTAGAGAGGAGAACAGTTTAGGAGAGAAGGCAAAGAGACAAGGAGAGGAGAGAAGTTTAGCTCACAGTGAGACAAGTTGCCATAATCACAATCTGGGAGCTCGGAGAGCTCAGTGAAGAAGCTTTCCCAAATAAGGTAAAATTTATATAAGTGTACCTTTATGGCTAAGTGTGGGTGTGTCAAGTGAAGGAGGAGTCCAAGTAGAGAGACAATATATGAAGACACAGGGGGTGAAAAAGCAGTGTGTTTAGACCAGGGGGTTGTTCTGGATGGCATAGTGCATGTGGGATGGTGGCAGGATGTAAAAGGAAATGAGAAAGTCTTTTGAGATCAGATCATATAGAGGGAATTTGAATATTTTTCTGTAAGTATTGGGGACAATCTTTGGCATGAGAGTTGCAGTGGCACTGAGATGACAGGAATAAGTGAGCAAAGCCTGCTTGAGCCCTAGGAAGAAGAGTTGTGGTAACAGTACCTTAAGAACTGGAGAAACTTCTGAACCTTCACCACCAACACACAACCACCACCGCCACCAAGCTTCAGCAATCTCTCCCTTGGACAGCTACCTACTGTGAAAATACTTGCTCCATGAGTTCTTCTTGAAAATGTTGTTCCTACATTATTACTTCATTACACATTTTCCAGTGAGCTTTGTTTGATTATTTTACTTGTGTTTCTATTGGCAGGGCATATGATGAAACACCTAATTATCCCTGAATATCTTTACTAGTTATCTATAGCTGTGTAACAAATCATCCAAAACTTATTGGCTTAACACACCCATTTATACAGCTCATGATTCTGTAGGCTTGTGTTTGGGCTATCCTCAGGCAGGCAGTTCCACTGCTGATCTTGGCTAGGCTCATTCATTTGTTTACCTACAGTTTTGGGTCAGTTAGGAAGCCCTGCTTTGGAGATTGTCTGGCTATCAACTCTGTTGTTATGGGTAGCAACTGAGCCATGTGTTTTTTTATCATCTAGGAGGCTAGCCTGGACTTAGTTACATGATTATATTCTCAGTATTCCAAGAAGAGAAAGAGAAGTAGCTGCAAGGCCTCTTGAACTAGGCTTATAACTCACCCAGTGTCATTTGTTTTATTGGCCAAAGCAAGTCACAAAGCCAGCCTGAAATGCACTCCACCCCATGAGGGGAGGATTTGCAAAGTGCTGTGGCCATTTTTCCAATCTACTTCAAGGTATACAAACTTTCTTCCATTAACCCCGGCATACACAAGGAAGAAAGAATGTAAAACATTTCAAAGAAAGTTTTTGTTATTGTTGTTAATTATTTTGTGTAACCATAAAAAATGCTGGAAGCATGGTGAATTCCCTATTGTTTACACATTATCATCATTATTTATTGAGCACCTCCTATGTGCCAGAGACCAGCCAAATAAAAATGAAAAAGATATACACAGTACTTGTTCCCGTGGGGCTTGCAGTCTAATACAGAAAATATCTTAAGTAATTCCAATAACTTGATAAGTATTATGTCTAAAAATTGTATAGCTTTATTAATTTTTCCTTTATGTTTTTGTCTTTAGAGTTCTGAGTTTTAAAGGCTTCTCTGGATTAAATATATATTAATTTCTATAAAAGTGTTTTTGAAAGTTGTACCCCTGGCTGGAAGCTCTTTTACCTTGGGATCCCCAGTGAGCAAACCTGGGCCCAGCCAGAAAGTTAAGACCAAAGGAAGAGAAACCCCAGTTCATCTCCAGACCCAGGCTTTGAACCTTTCTGGAAAAAAACAATACTGTGCTCTTTTCACATTGTGTCCCCACCCCAGGTAATCACCCTTATAGAGAGGTTAAAGGCCCTACTCCATCAGCTTTGGCCTGATATTGACACCCCCATTCCAGGATGTTTTCTGTTGCCCAATCTCCTGTTGGGTCCCTAGCACAGGTGCTTTAATGGACAACCTGATGGATATTTAGAGCTCTCGGAAGCATTCGACTGGACTTCATTCCAGTATATACATACATACATACATACATACATGCATACATACATAGTGATAGATATAGATAGATAGATAGACAGATGATAGATAGATAGATGATAGTTTTCTATCTTTTTTCTTTTTTCCAATTAACATTGCATTTGGAATCTTGCCCTATGATGTTAAATAAACCTATCCTGGGGAATATATCATGAATAAATGTATACTAAAATATCCTAAAAGAGAAGCTGTTTGTCCAAGCATCTCTCCTTGGAGGATCTCTCTACCCCATCCTGCCACCACAACTGGGTCAGCTCAACACTGGGCATAGGGGTAAGCCTCACTCTCTCTTACTCACTCCCTCCACTTTTCTGGACATTGGGTTAATATTCCCTTGAATCACAGTAGTAAGGGATGAGACATAGATGTGGGCATTGGTGACCTGCTGTGGTGCGGGGAAGTGCAATCCTCGAGGAGAAAGGAGCATGCTCAGCAGCCCAGCTCAGCTCCCTGGGGTTCTTGGTGCTGGGCATCAGAATGAAAACCTTAGTTAAGAGTAAAGCATGTCTGGGCCCTCCAGTTGATTTGCCAGTCCCTAACCCATATAGTAATATCCTTAGAAACAGTGACAGAAGGAAGGGAGGAAGAGGAGACTTCGCCACAGTGGGATTCAGCTGGTCTTGGGTCCCTCAATCATAGCACCATTTAGTAGCAAACTGGTCTCACAAATGTCTCCAACACTCAGCATGGAATGCTGTAAGGTGGAAGCCTACTTCATTCATTTATTTGTTCAATAAATACTGTCTCTTGTTGTGTGGGGCTCATCTAGATGCTGGGGTTGCAGCAGTAACTAAAACAAACCTAAATCTATGTCCTCTGAGAATTTGAATTCTGGTGAGGGCTGAACATAAACAAAATGTGTAAGAAGAAAAACAAGGGAAGCAATGAGCAATGTCTTGGGGGGTAGCTTTAAATTGGGTGGTCAAAGAAGGGCTCACGGAGAAAGTGGTGTCTGAGCAAAAACTTGGAGGAGGTGAAGGAGGGAAGGGTGCAGGAAAGCAATATAAAAATAAATAGGAGAAATAAAGAAGGGGGCAGAGGTATGCCTCATGTGAGCCCAGAGAAGAACACCTAAGCCTATTTGAGGATGCCAAGGAAGCTTCCCAAGGAGGTGATTGCTGAGATGGACTTTAGGGATGAGTGGAATTTTGGCCAGCAGGCACAGACAGAAGGGCATTCTAGCAGAGAAAAAAAGTGTGTGCAAAAATATGATGAAGCCATGAAACATGCAACCCAGACCCAGAGGGGCTCAGCAACTCATTCAAGGCTGCTCAGTAATAACAATAAAGCAAACTAATGTTATGATGCAGATAGTCAACACTTAGTGAGCCCTTATTACATGTGAAACCCCAAGAAATTCTTTCTTTATGTTGACTACCTTAATCCTCACAACAACCCTATAAAGTACTGTGCACAATCCCATTTTGCTAACGGGGTTGAGAACTGACCCAAGTTTACTCATCTTTTAAGTGCTAGAGTCAGGCTTTGGTGCCAGCAGGCTGGTTTCAAAAGCCACACACTAGGATCCAGGATGGCATCCTTCTCCACCAGGCTGTTTCACTGATTTCTAAAGTTCCTTTAGTCCAGCCTCCACCTTTGGGCTGGTAAGAGATTAATGTCTTCACATAACAGACTAGGCCCTGAGGCCCAGGAAATAAGAGCCCAGTCAAGTTCACACAGGTAATGACAGAGACCATTTCCATATTCCAGGGAATGTGACCATCTGGGGATCCACCTCACAGGAAACTTTCTTTTCTTTAAAGATGAAGGTCCTACAGTTCATCCAGCCCAGTATTTCTCAGTCCTTTTTTTATTGCCTACCTAAGTTTTTTAAACATTTTTTTCTTCTAAGTCTCCCCCCATAAAATTTTAACACCACAAATATACTATGTACCTGTTTATGTAATACACACTTATTGTTTTACACATTAAAAGAAGAGCACACTCTTTCTACCCTCCCAAGAACCACTTTTTACCCTCTTGAGGGCAACATCACCCACTTTGAGAATGCATGATCTAATGTAGCCCTGTCATTTTATAGTTGAAGAGACTGATGCCAGAGAGGGGAAAGGAATGCCTCAAGGTCACTTAGCTGAGACCAAATGGAATCAAGGGCAGATCCCAGGGCTCCTGGCTCCTCCAACCCACACTGCCTCAAGCATAGTCATGGAAGCCTTTGGTACCCCTTCCCCTAGTCTGACTTTCCTTTGCATGTAAGGGTTTGCTTCTGCCTTTCCTTCTGCATCTAAGGGCTCCATCCAAATTCAGACCCCCAACTTCTAAGAGTAAGGTGGTGTGCAACTAAGAAGCCAGGTGCCTCCTAGACACCCTGAGTTAACAGTCAGGGACCAGCCCAGCAGGATACCCAAAGGGGCACCTGGGCTTCCTTCACAGAAGTCGGCATGAAGGGACAAGCATCGCTCAGCTCAGGTCTTTGCCATGGGGCCAACAGGGATCACACTGGCAACTTCCTTACAGGCTCAGCTCCATCACCTTTTCCAAATGCAAGACAAGCATAAAACTACTTCAGCAATGGAAAAAAAAATCAACTTGGAAGTAATAAACAGCAAGGCAGCCACCCATAATGATATTCTGCAGCACACTTTGGGGACAGTTTGCTGCAAAAGCGCCCGAGCACTCCGGTTGTTTAATTAACATTGAAACAGCAGTTCCACAAGAACTAAAAACCCTGTTAATTTATGTGTCTCTTAATGATGCTCATTTAAATACTGTCAACTTTCCCTTGGTTTAATATTCATGATTTTGAGTCATTAAAACACAATGATCAGCTTGGGGTGCAGGGGGGAGACTTTGTTATACACCCAGAAACACAAACTGTCTGAAGACAACAATGTTCAAACCCAAGCCTTTCCAGCCTTTCCCCGCAAAAGTTCAGCCCCTTAGAGAAGTTGTAAACCGGCGAGGGTGCTTTCAGAGCTGCAGACTGTGCAAGAGGTTGGGTGTAGTTTTATCATTTACTGCCCACTCACCTTTAAAACCAAGCTGGGCCCTATCTCAGTCAGCAGATACAGAGCTCAGATGGCAAATGGAGGCACTCAATATACACCAAGAGACCAGGCCGCACACCCAAGGGTGTTCCGAAGTATTTTAATCATGGCTAGGAGACATGAGTTACTCTGAAATATATTTCTGAGAGAGAGGGACATTTAGAGCTGGTCAGGGTAAAATGCTAATGAGGTGAGGAGGCATAAGGCTCGGAAGAGGGTGGGAATACTCTTCTAGGGAACATGCAGGAAGTCAATGCAAGGCCCCACAAGGGAGCTACACACACCAGGCAAACTACAGTGAGTCCACACAGATTATCCACAGACTCAACATCTACAAATACTCAACACCTAGAAATACAAATCGTACACACACACACAAGCAGACTCTATGTAAGAGCAGGACCAATAAGAATTCTCCCAATCCAGTCCAGGATTACTCAACTCTGACTACGGTCCACACACTTGATGGGCTCTGAAGATTCCAACCTGATCAAGGGGGGAAGACAGACAAGTGGACAGGCAATGACGAAGAGAAGAGAAAAGAGCCAGGGCAGAGGATAGCGGGAGGATATGGGAAGCACAGAGGAAGGGGCACACAGAGGTAGGAAGTGGGACTGGCATCAGAACAACAGGCTGACATGTGGTAGATGCCTCCTAAATGTTAGTCCCATCCTCTTCTCAAGGTCTCTCTCTACAGGACCACTTTACAACACTGGATCCTGCTTTCACTCAGCTCAAAACCAAGTCCCAGGGTAAGTGAAACTACCAGCATCTCCTTATTTATACATCCTTCCCAGACAGACCATGACAAGTGCCATGGGAGTTGACTGGAGCAGAGGATGGAGCACTGACTTCAACTCTACCCAGAGTGGGGTTCCACTTACTACACATATGACCCTGGGCAAAACTAGTTAATAAGTAAATGCCTGAGTTTCTTCTCTGCAAAATTGAGATAATAGCACCCAATGTTTTTTTTTTTTTTTTTTTTTTTTTGAGACGGAGTCTTGCTCTGTTGCCAGGCTAGAGTGCAGTGGCACAATCTCAGCTCACTGCAACCTCCACTCCCTGATTCAAGCGATTCCCCTGCCTCAGCCTCCCAAGTAGCTAGGACCACCACACCCAGCTTAATTTTTTTGTATTTTTAGTAGAGACAGGATTTCATCATGTTGGCCAGGATGGTCTTGATTTCCTGACCTCGTGATCTACCTGCCTCGGCCTCCCAAAGTGCTGGGATAACAGGCATGAGCCACCGCACCTGGCCCCCAACGTCATTTTTATTAAAAATATCTGTTAATAGGTGTGTCTTCTCCACTAGAATATGAGCTATAATATCTGATTTATCTCCATATTTTAGAGCATGCAAGGCACACAGCAGGGACCATAGGTATGTTGAACTGAACTGAGCTGCTGACCACACAGGGATGCCTTAATGAATTAATAAAATGAAGGATATAAAGAGCACTTAATAGGTGCTCAACAAATTACTTTTGACAAGGGAGAGGATTAAGGAAGGCTTCAAAAGTTTGAATTTAAAGTAGACCTTGAAGGGTGGTGTAATGTGGGCCGAAGAGAAAGGCACCTTAAGTTGAAAAAAACACACAAAGAATCATGCCAGGAAAGCCCAACCCCACCTGTCTCCTTATCCCCACACCTTGCTCCACCTATATACCTCCTGCTGATCATACCATTTCCTTTCTGTCCTCAGAATATTCTATTCTCCCTCAATCACATGGCTAACTCCTATCAGGCTTCAAGAACTGGTTCAGAAGTCACCTGTTCCAGGAAGCCTCCCTGGATTCCTGCCCTCCTTTAGGTCCCCTTTCTGGGATCCTGAAACTCCTCTGTCTCAGCCTTAGCATCATGTTAATCATCACTGCTATGTGCCTGTCTCCCCACTTGGAGGACAAGGTCTGGTTCTGAATCATCACTGCATGCCCAATGCCCAGCATGGAGCCTGGCACAGAAAAGTTTTTGCCTAATAGATGGTATGATGGTTAGTTTTATATGTCAGCTTGGCTGGGCCAAAGGTGCCCAGATTAAACATTATTTCTAGACATTTCTGTGAGAATGTTTTTGGATGAGATTAGGATTTGAATCATTAGACTCAGCAAAGTAGATTGCGCTCACCAATATGGGTGGGCCTCATCCAGTCCACTGAGAGCCTAAATAAATTGAAAAGCAGAAAAAGGGAAGATTCATCCCCTTCCTGCCTGCATGTCTGTGCTAGGACATCAGTCGTCTCCTGCCTTTGGACTGAGATTTATATAACAACTCCCCTGGTTCTCAGGCCTTCGGACTTGGACCAGAATTACACCACTGGCATTTGTGAGTCTTCAGTTTGCAGAGACAGATTATGGGACCTCTCAGCTTCCATAATTGTATGATGATTTCTTATTTTGTGTATGTATGTGTATGCATGTGTATTCCACTGGTTCTGTTTCTCTGGAGAACCTGACTAGTACAGGTGACAAGCAAACAGTCTGGGTAGGAACAGCAATTCAAGAACGTGGCCCTCTGTACACTGAACACAGACCACATCTGTAGTAGCCACCCGGGCCAAGTCACAAAGGCCTGGGCCAAGCCAGCTTCTTCCTCCTCCTTTCTCCACCACCATCCAGTCATTGCACAAGAAGGTCCTTTAGTCTAATGAGATTCTATTCCAGTCTGGATGTGGTAGCTCAGGCCTGTAATCCCAACATTTTGGGAGGCTGAGGTGGGAGGATTGCTTGAGCTCAGGAGTTTGAAACCAGCCAGGGCAACGTAGTGAAAACACATCTCTAATGAAAAAAAAAATTAAAATTAGCATCTGGGCATGGTGATGCATGCCTGAAGTCCCAGCTATTCAGGAAGCTGAAGTGGGGGATTTTTTGAACCCAGGAGATCAAGGCTCTAGTGAGCTGTGATTGCATCACTGCACTCCAGCCTGGGTGACAGAGTGAGACATTGTCTCAAAAAAAAAAAAATTCCATCCATCCCTCCATCTCTCTGTCTCTTGATTCCCATTCCCACTGCCCCCTACTCAGGCCCTACCAACTCTCTAGCCTTTTCCTTACTTGCCTTGGGCTGCCATTCTCTCCTGCAATCCCTTCTCTATGCCTAACCAAAGGAATTGAGACAACAATCAGGACCCTTTCTCAGAGGAGATATAACAACCTGACCTGGAAGGCCCTCTGGATACCAGCACTGCCAACCCCTCTGCTGGCCCAGCCTCCTCTCTTCACCCTGATGGCTCCAGCCATCCCCTCTCTCATCGCCAAACCTCCTACCTGCTATTTCCTCCACCTGGAAAACACTTTCTCCTCCTTACTCCCTTTCCCAGATCACTTCTTTTCAGCTTTCAAGTCTCAGGTGCTAGTGTCATCTTCTCTAGAAAGCCTTCCCTTACCCTCCTCAGGCTGAGTTAGGCACCTTCCTGACTTTCCTGGGTCTCTCCCTTAGATACTGGGCATTTGTCAGATAAGAGGGAAGGTGCTCAGGTATTCAGAGATGACATTATGGGGAGGGAGGGAGTCTCCAGTAGGGCCTGCTCTTTCCTGGTTTATTTCACTCTTGGGACAGCTCTAAGGAGGGCTCCCCCACTAGCATGTCTGTGAGACTTGGCCAGAGTGGGTGAAGCTGCTGGAGTAACAGCGGCTTTCTCCTGACCTTCTGCCTCTGCGTGTCCCCCTGACTCACTGATGGAAAACATCCACCCTTCTGGGCCTCTTCCTTATTTCATCACTTTAATAAATTAAGAACAGACTGAAAAGCAGAAAACATTGTCTCCCAGGCCCCAGCACCCACATTCCAACTCAATTACAAGATTTGTTTTTGGGTCTGGCCAGACGCAGAGGCAACTGAGATGCAGCAGAAAGAATGAGAGAAAGAGTTTAGATCCAGAGACCAGAGAAAGTAATTCCTACCCCAGCTCAGTCATGGGCCAATGGCCTCAGGCTAATCCATTCACCTCTCTCAGCCTCCCCATCTCTCCTTATCTGGAAAGTGGGTGGTAACAATGACACATGCTTCACAGGGTAGTAGGAGCATGTCAAATGAAGCAGAGGATGTAAAACTGCTATGTAAATTGTCAAGTCCTAGACCATGTGAGAAATAGATTATTTCCATTCTAATTCTGTTGGTCAGAGATGACAGATCATCAGGCCCTCCCTCCCTTCTAATAGCTTAGCCTTGGAACTTTGAACAAAACCTATTGTATTCCTTGAGGTCAGATCTTCATTTTCCTACTCTTTGTAGCAACTAACACCAGAAAGAGGGACTCTATGGATCTTTAGTTATATATTCAACAGTTGTCATCGTTGTTGCTACTGCCGCTGCTGCTTTCAGTTCACAGCCAGAGTGCTCTATTGGAAAAAAACCGTATGGGTCTGGGTGTGAGCTGTGAGACATAGTTTTGCTCCTGGCTGCACCACTTGATTTCTTGCCAATTGCATCACTTCTGTGGCTTGCAATTTCAGTTTCTCCATGTATAAAATGAGGGCAGAGGGGGAATGAGTTACTCATCCTTATCTTGATAACCTCATAGGGTGGCAATTAAGATCAAATTAGACTTTTTATAAGCTGGAAAGTTCTAAAGAAATGTAAACTGTTGTTAAAAGAATATTAATAATTCAATTATCATAATAGTGACTAAATAGTGATGATGAAGAAAAGTATCTTAGCTAGATGATAATGGCTTTTCTTCTTCAGGGGAGAGAATTGCCTCTTTTGATCAGCCCTTCTGAGTTCCTTACAATTTACAATATTGGAAGTCCTTCCTTTCTCTAACCCAATTATCTCATGCTTCAGGTTAAGCCAGTCTCATTCTCTGCTCTTTGTTGGAAAGGAGAATAAGGTCACCTTATTCTTTAAGAAAACTTTCACCCAATTTAAGGCCATTCATAAGTCATACTTCTTCCTTCTGACATGCTATCTGAAGAGAGCATGTTGGAGGAAAGAGATGAATTCTGTTTTGGAAAGGTGGGTAAGAGATGTATGTAGAACTTTCAAAAGAGATGCACAATAGACTAGCTGGAAATAAAGTCAAGAGTTCAAGAGAGTGCTCTGTGCTGAAAATAGTGGTTTAGGAGGCCTCAGAATAAAAGTGGTAGCTGAATAGCTTCAGTCTCATTAACTACTCTCTATTTCCTGGCCAAGTCATTCATTTTCATGCCTTCGTGCCTTTGTTCCTGCTGTTCTCTCTGCCATCAACTCTGAAATCCTATGCATCACCTCCAGAGAGGCTCTACCATTGCCAAAGATTTCACTTATCCCACAGCCAGGTATTGCAAGGTATCTTTTATGTTTCTATGCTTGCTTTACTAGCTCTTCCCTACTTAGTCCTCACACCACTATCAGATAAGTATCATTATTTTCACTTTACAGATAAAAAACTAAATCATCCTTCTAAAGTTGCACAGCAAACCCAGATCTTCAGATAACAGTTAGTCCAGAGATTTCAGTGCTACAAGATTCTGCCAACTACTCCAACAGCAAGAGATGTAATATGGAAGAGGACTAGCTTCCAATTCTGAGAGTTAAACTCAGATACTAGCCTTGCCTGGGCTGGGCTCAGTGACTCACGCCTGTAATCCCAGCACTTTGGGAGGCTGAGGCAGGTTGATCACTTGAGGTCAGGAGTTCAAAATCAGCCTGGCCAATGTGGTGAAACCTTGTGTCTACTAAAAATATAAAAAATTAGCCAGGCACAGTGGCATATGCCTGTAATCTCAGTTACTCGGGAGGCTGAGGCAGGAGTATCGCTTGAACCCAGGAGGTGGAGGTTTCAGTGAGCTGAGATTGTGCCACTGCACTCCAGCCTGGGCGACAGAGCAAGATTCCATCTCAGGAAAAAAAAAAAGAAAAGAAAAAAAAAAGGTTATCAGCCTTGCCCGAATTTAGGACAGAGTCACTCGGGTTTAGGATTGAGCTGACCAGGTAAATCAGCTGGTGAGCAGCCAGGGCTCTCCCTCCAGTTTGGCCTCCCTTGGAGCTCTCCGTGGTACTGACGCAACTTCCATCTGCATGAGTTTGTCAGGGATGGGACCATACCCATTTCCCAAACATACCCCTCATCTCCAAAATTTAATCTTATTTCTTCCTATGCCAGATACTGCCCCCTCAGGTACCTGCTGAACTTCTCATTATACTTCAAGACTTGGCTCCTATTGGCTTCCCATTATGAAGAAATCTTCTTCGGCTTTCTTAGAAAGAGTTCTTAGCTACCTACCATATGTGAGGCACAGTGGTGATGACTTGGGCAATACCACTTATTACATACCAACATACTGTATAATTTATTTATTTATGATATCCATTATTTATTGTCTCTGACAAACCTTTCGGAAGGTGCCTGCCTTGGAATGAATGCTGAACAATATGATAGAAATTTTGGACTCTGTTCAAAAAATCATAAGTAGCAAGATAATCAGGGATAAATTCCATGACTTAGGACCTTGGCTTCTGTATTGCTGTCCTCCACTCTGACCATCACACCGTACTGTAACCTGCCTTGGGAATCCCACAGTATCAAGGCTTAGATATATGAGCATACTTTTTTTAAAAGATTCTCATTTCCTGCCTCTTTGGGAACTTCCACTTGTAGGCAAGGTGGTAGCAAGGATAGGGTTTGCCTTCTCATGTAAAACAACCCCACTCCCCAAAACACAGACAAAATATATGAAACAATGGTTTTTTAAAACAGTGGACATGAGGCAACAATAGTTTTTATTGTTTCTCAAAGAACAATAATCATCTTTGAGAAACAAGCAAAGTGGGCCCTACTATTGCCCCAGCTTACTGCCTTGAGAATTCCCAGGCTTCAGCACAGGGAGGGAGAATCTGGTGGGCTTCCTGAATTGTAGAGTCAGAGCTGAGAGTCCCAGGAGAGCAAAACAACTAGAGTTCACAGGAAAGGGTACTAGAGAGAAAGACAGCACTGCACAAAGAGAGAATTCTAGAAATCTGTGAGGGTTTCTCACCGAATAATGAGTGCATATGTGTGAGGAAACTACACAAGGCCAGGGAAAGACCCATCAGAGCCCAGTACTCACACAGGATCAGAAACAGTAGTTGTTCCTACCAGCCAACTTGAAAAAAAAATCATAATTCACAGGGCATTGGGTAGAGTACTCAGAAGAGTCTTCTCTTAGTTATGGGGAATAATTTGCTCTGATCCTGCCAAACGAATCTTAAAATAAAGACCCAAATGGATCAAAATGTTTTCAAGTAACTTAACTGCATTCCAGAACAAATCTCAAGAATATTTAAAGAAATATTAAAATATCCAGCCCCAAACAATGTAAAATTTACAATGTCTGGAATTCAGTCAAAAACTACAATGCCTGTAAAAATGCAGAAAAATAGGACCCACATTGAGAAGAAACATAGTAAATCAGAACTGACACAGATATTAGAATTAGGAAATACAGACATTAAATAGTTATTATGCCTGTATTCTCTCTGTTGAAAAAATTAAGTAGAGTCATGGGAGACATAAAAAGGATCTAAATTAAACTTCCAGTGTTGAAAACTGCAAGTCTGAGATGAAAAATTCAACAGAGTGAATTAAAGACAGATTACACCTTGCAAAAAAATTAGTAAAGTAGAAAAAATAGAAAATATTCAAAATGAGATGCAGAAAAAAAGGAATTTTAAAATGAAAAGAACATCAGTGATCCACGGGACAACCTCAAGAAACCTAATATATGTATAATGACAGTCCCTGAAGGAGGAGGGGTGCAGGAAATAATGGCTGCAAATTTTTCAACTTTGATGAGAATTATAAACTTTCAGATCCAAGAAGCTCAATGAACCCCAAACACAGGAAAAATTAAGAAAATTACCCCAAGGCCCATCATAATCCAGTTTCTCAAAACTTGTAATTAAAGAGAAATCTTAAAAGCAATCATAGAGAAAAGAATGTTACAAAAAGAGGAACAAAGATAAAGTGAAAAAGGAGTTCTAGAGAGAAATAATGAAGCCAGAAGACAATGGAGCAGCATTTTTTTAAAGTATAAAAAGAAATCTGTCAACCTAGAATCTTATACCCAATGAAAATACCTTTCAAAGGTGAAAACAAGAGAAATCTTTTTCTGACATATAAAAGCCAAAATAGGCCAGGGGCAATGGCTCATGCCTGTAATCCCAGCATTTTAGGAGACCCAGGTGGGTGGATCACGAGGTCAGGAGATTGAGGCCATCCTGGCCAACATGGTGAAACCCCATCACTACTAAAAATACAAAAAATTATCCAGGCATGGTGGTGTGCACCTGTAGTCCCAGCTACTCAGGAGGCTGAGGCAGGAGAATAGCTTGAATCTGGGAGGTGGAGGTTGCAGTGAGCTGAGATCATGCCATTGTACTCCAGTCTAGCTACAGAGCAAGACTCTGTCTAAAAAACACCAAAAAAAAAAAAGCCAAAATATTTATCACCAGCAAAATAGCACTATAAAAATATTGAACGAAATCCTTCAGTCAGAAGGAAAATGAAACCAAATGGAAATATAAATCCTCACAATAGAATGAAGAATGCCAGGAGTGGGTAAAATTTTTAAAATACTATTTAAATCTCTTTAAAGGATAGTTGATTGTTTAAATGAAAATAACAATGTATTATGAAGTTTACAAGTGAAATGTATGACTAAGTTAGCATAAAGGCAAGGAGGGAAAAAAAGGGAGGTATACTATTTTAAGGTTTTATACCACATGTGAAGTGCTGCAATACTGCTTGAAAGTAGACTGCAATGTTAAAGATATATACTATAAGCCCTAAGCTAATCATTAAAATTACACACCAAGGAACCGATAAGACAACAAAAGAAATAAAATAGAGTCACTTAAAATACTATCCAAAAGGTACTATTCCAAAAGATGATAGACTGAAACCTAACCACATCAATAATTAAGTTAAATGTAAATGGCTTCCTGTCTCCCTTAGCCTGTTGAAATGAACATCTGAAAACTACCTATCCCTCATTATCTGGATTCAGTCCTCAAAGCCATCCTCTGAGATAGATAGATCACAGGTTATTGTTTCCTGCCACAGATTAGGAAACCAAGACCACCTGAGGGAAAGTGACTTGCTCAGGTCAACAGTAAGTCAGCAAATGAATCCTCGATCTTCCCCATCCCAAGAAGAAGCTGCTTTAACCCAGCCCTGAAACAGACTCCTCCCTTTAGGAACTCATTTATTCCCACCCACTCCTACTCTCTCTCTCTCTCTCTCTCCATCCCTCCCCTTCCCCCACTTTCTCAAAAGAAGAAATACAACTTGGCATGAATTAATGATGAGCCTGCTTGGTCAATTACCAGAGCTAAGTGCTCTCCTGCTGGGAGTGGCTCCCACAAAGCACTAAGTGATGTTGGACTAGCCAAGTGGCCCCGCCCAGCCAGGCCTAGGGCCCTCCTGGGTCCAGGCTTAGAGGAAGCAGCTTTCCAATTAGCTCTTGCCAGACAGACTGGCTTCTCTGCACAGCAAATTGGGTTACAGAGCTTTCTTCCAGCTGGTCTCCTTGTCTGGTCCCACCCCCCCACCCCCAGCAATGAGGAAGCTAATCAACTGTAGGCCAGGCCTGCAGATTTCAAGCACCCATGGAGAGAGGTATATGCAGACCCAGACCCTGTCCCAGCAAGGTGGTATCCCATAAGCCAGTAGATATGCCCTATACCAGTCAAACAATGGCCTCAGAGCCCTGAAATCCAGGCTCTTGAGCTAGTCACAGAAAACAGTGTTTAAAGGAGAGAATCTGAAGTACTACACTTTCCGTCTGCCCAGAGCTATCTCCCCTTCCACCCCCCACCAACCCCAACAATAAGGCAGTCCCCCTTGCCATCAGGCTGGGTTGTTTTGTTGTTGTTCTGATTTTTTCTCCTTTAGCAATTCAGAGATAGCCCAGAATGTCATTTAAACCTGGAGAGAAGTGCTGAGGAGAAGGGGTCCAGGGATCTCAACATGAAGCATCCTGGACCCTGCATCCCCTCTTTCTGGGCCAGCCTGGGTTCTAGCCCGGAGCTGGCGCCCACTGTCCCCTGTCTCCAATATAAGGGCCTGGCCTGCTCTGCCACTCCCCCTAGTGGGCATTGCCACCTCACAGCACTGAACTTTCCCCTACAGAGGGTAAAAACACAGCACTTCACAGTTTACAAAATAATTTCAGACACATTGTTTCACTTGATCCTCACAATAACTGTAGTATGTATGATGAGCAAGGGTTGTGATTCCCATTTAAGAGGTCAGGAAACATTTAGACAGGTGAGGAGAAAACCCAGAGCCAGTTTGAAGCAGAGCTGGTCCTGAAGCCCAGGCCTCTCTCTAAACCACTGCTGCACTGGGGAGTGTTCTCAGGTCCCCTTCATGGACAGTGTGCTTTATTTACCCTGCAAGGCTGAAGTCTGGGTGTAGCCCTCACCCTTAATACCTCATTCATATGACTATTTGATTCAGAGCAATAGGGGAGGGTCTTGGCACAATTTACCCACATATCCATCCAACCATTCATCCATGCAGCACATACTTATGAGCAGCTACCACGATCAAGGTACTAGGGACACCAAAGTGAATTAAAACACATGTCTGCCTTCAGGGAACTGACAGACATGGGAAAATAAAGAGATAATGACAACACAGGGTGAACAGTATAATGATGGAGGTGCCCCAGAGACTGGGATGTGCTGAGGGCAGTCTCCTGCTCCAGAAGAGAGGTGACACGTGAACCAAGAAGAAGAACAAGTAGGAATTCACTGAGCAAAGATGGAAGGGTGGGTAGATGGAGAACATCCCAGGCAGAAGGAGCCATAAAGAAAAGTGAAATCACAAGATGCCTTCAGGAAACTTTTCAGCAGTGCTGTAGCCTGGAGCACAAGGGGGCATGGATGCATGGCATGGGCTGAGATGTGGCAGGGCCAGACCATAAGCATTTATGCATGCCCAGCTGTTCAGGTCAAGGCTTTGCCAGGATGAGCTCTCTGCAAGGTGCTGGCCACAATCCCACAGCTAGCCAGGTTTATGGCCAAATGTTCTCATATCAGCCAGGGGGGCTGAGCAGAGACAGGGCCTTTGGGGAGTGAGCAGCTGGTGATGCTGGAAAGTGTCTGCCAAGAGAATTCAGCTGAGAACACTTCCCATTCCCAAGAGGTCAAAGAGCCCTGTTGTTCCTCCCTAGTGGAGGCTCTGAGATCACACTGTCATTCATAATTCACTCAACAAACGCTCATTGGGCCTCTGCCTGTGCCAGGCTCTGAGCTAAGCTCCGGGGACACAAAAATATAAAGGCGTGGTCTTTGCCCTTGAGGAAAGCACTGTCCTGGTGTGGGAGGAGAACAGACTTGGAAGTTATTGCAGTGAGAGATGGGCACAGAAGGGGAGCAGCAAATCCTTTATGGGAGCCAAAGAGGAAGGGGTGTTGAGCTATGTTTTAGAGGATGCGTTAGGGTCTGCCATGCAGGAAAGCACATTCTAGAAGGTAGGAAGAGTGTATGAAGCATAAGTCATAAAGGGGCACTGAGGCACAGGAGAAGTGGCTGTGTGTTGGGGTATATTGTGGGGGATCAGATGAAAAGAAGCTGGTTTTTACAGGTTGAGCAGGGATGTCCTCCTAAGGTCAGGTTTGGGTTTTATAAAGATGACTCTGGCAAAAAGAGTGAGTGAATCTGAGGGCTCAGCAGAAGGATTAGATCTGAGAGGCACTGAGACAGAATTGACAGGGCCAGGGGACTAATTGACTGACTATGCGAGGAGACACATTCATTTGTATCTTGCTTTTTAAAGTTGCCATGCTTAGCTAAGTGAACCTCTTCTGCAATGCAGATGTGGGGATTCAACAAGCTAAGGTAAGTGAAAGTCCCCTAGACAGACCCCCACCCCTATGCCCAGTAGGCACAGAGTCAACATTCAATAATGTTCTACTATAGTTAACTGTCTACATGATGCCATGAATGAGAAAATGAAGGAGTGATGAATGAACAAATGAATGAGGAACCTGATGGCCTATGGGCCCCCCAGCAGGCAGCATCAGAACCACAGAAGTCTCTATGTCCCACCAGAAATTCTTCGAAAATAAGGCCAGCTTAGTGGTGTGTGTTTCTCAGAGAGACCCTGGAGGGGAAGTCAATGTCAGTGGCTGCCTAGGGGCTTGAGATCCAGCTGGCTCTCTTTGGAGGATCTGGCCTTCATTCTTTTGGCAGATGTAAGGCAGTAGAGCATCTGACTCTGGGAAGCCCTCATCTCTAGGATACAGATTTGGGTCTAGCTATCCCAGCCTCACTGTGCAAATATCAATAAATTGGAAGACAACATGTGAGAAACAGAATAAAGCTCAGGGTCATAACTGACATTATTTAGCCACTTACTATGTGCAGGCCTTCTGCTAGGTACACTATGTCTATCATCTCATTAAATAGAGCAATCCTGATAAAGGGTTTATCCATATTTACTGATTAAAAAACTGAAACACAGAGAGATGTAGCTTTTTCTAAGTCATACAACAATATTCTGGACCAAGTCCATCAATTTATCTGTACTTGAAGCAACACATGATAGAAAGTTGGGAACAGAGTAAAAGAACTTACAGTTTCATCATTCCAACATGGTACCTGCTATTTTGCTTATCCCCTTCATGTTTGGTACATACTTGAAATTTTATTTTTCATACAATTTGGTTTTTACTTTTCTCCTTATTTAACATTGTCTCATAAGCATTTTTCAAATTACTATGCTGTCTTCAGAACCATTATTTTTCATGGCTACAGACTGTCAAATTGAGTGTAAACACCAGATTTTATTCAACCATTTCCAATGGTTAGGTACTTAAATTGCTTCCAATCATTTGACATTATAAGTAATCAATCTTTTATTTAGAATTGTCTTCTTTTGGAAAGATTATTTCCTTAGAGCAGACTCTCAAAAACAGAAATACTAGGGCAGAGGGTATGAACACTTTTAAGGCTTTTGATATTGGCTACCAAATACGTTTCTCATGAGGCCTTTCTCCTTCTCCCCCATGTCTGGATGCCTGATTTACCACTCCCTCTCTCTGGTGCCTCTGGCAGAGGCACAGCACCCATAAGCCTGTCTCCTCATCTATGAGATGGAGTGAATGACCCCGCTCTGCCAACCTTGTAGGCTGGAGATAAAGTGATTCAAGACCCCATAACAGGCAATACAGCAGAATGGTTAAACAACAGAATGTGGGTGCCAGACTACCTGAATTTAAAGCCCTGATCTCCTACTCCAGAAGCTGTGTGACTTTGGGCAGGTACCTTAACTTCTCTGTACCTTAATTTCCTTATCTGAAAAACAAGAGTGATGAAAGTAATAGCAACTTTTTAGGGTTGTGGATGAGGCTTTAAAGAATTATTTTATGCAGAAAGCATGTAAGGAGAGCTGTGGTTATTATAAAGGTGATGTCTTCTGTTGTGGAAGCAGCATTAGCAGAAAAAGCTTCAGTATTCCTTCCCACAGGGGCTGCCCCGAGGGGAGATAACAAGAGCCAGGTGCCTGACAGGCTTTTTGTAGCAACAGCTGATCTAGCTCTAATGACAGTGACCAGTACTCCCTCCCTGCAGCCTCCACAGTGTGCAGTCTGGGTCTCTCTTGCTACCCACCCCCCCACCACCTCCGCCCTCTGGCTGCTGTGGCCTGATCTTATCCCTTTTTCATCAGGCTGCCTAACTGACCGAAAAATGCAAACGCATCCCTAAACGCATGCAACTGTTCCCCACCCCCCAGCACTCTCCCCTTTTCCGGGAAGCCGGGCCCCAGCGCCAGCCTGACAAGCAGCACTTAATTCTTTATTGAAAACCATTAACTGGAGTTCAGTTCCCTGAGCCCCAGCTTCAAATTACCCACAGGAAACGCCAGACCCGGAGAGTGGCTTTCAAGGGCAGAGCCATCTCCTCTAACAGACTGGCTCCAGGACCCTGGCTATGGGGACTGTTTTTATTTTGAGAGGCAATAACAAGGACACAGAAACAGCAGCAATTGCTTCAACTCCTACCACGAAAGAGAGCTGACAAAGCGCCCTCCTCTTCCTCTCTCATTAACAATAGCAAGTGGGGCAGGAAGTAGCGCCACTCCCTGATAGATGAGAAAACTGATGGCCTTGGGGTCACACAGGAAGGCAGAGATTAAACTGGGTTCCAGATCCCCCTGCCAGTGAGCCCATGATCCCGGCCCTCACAGGCTTCACAGAACACCCATGATGGGGCCTGACCTGTGAGAGGCACAGCAGGGGAGAAAGATGCAACCCCTGCCTGGAGAAGCTACCTGATTGGGAGAGGGACGATGAAAAAGAGTCCTAGACTAGGGCCTCAGAGACTCTAGTTCTATCCTAGGTCTGCTACTAACTGCCTGGCACACTGTGGGTGTTAACTGTCATTCATGGCACATGCAGGAAGGAATAAGGCCAGGGGAAAATGGACAAGAAGAGTGAGGGAACGGAAAAACAAATGTGTCCTTGGTCACCTCTATCAAGATTTCTAGCCAACCTAAAAGAAAGTTTATTCAATCATTCATTTTTAATTGCTTGAGGTCTTCTATATACCAGGCATGGAGAAAGTACTTTACAAATATTTCTTATTGAATTCTCCAAATAGCCTTTTGGAATAGGTACCATTACTATAACTATCACCATTGACCAATGAGGAAAGGGAGGCTCAGAGAGTTTAGGAAACTCCTTCATGATTGCACAGCAGTGTCAAGATTTGAACTCAGGTCAGCCTGACACCATGATTCCCACTCTTGTTGTGTTACTGTTAATAGAATCATTACGGTTCTATAAACAACTACACAGTGACCGAACAAGAGCAGAGAGAATAACAGGCCTGTGTGGGGTATCAAAGAAGTTTTCTCAGAAGCTGTAGAATCTGAGTTGAAGGATGGGTGAGACTCGGCCAAATGAAAAAGGCAGGGGAGAATGTTCCACTCAGGGACAGGAGCATAGGCCGGCGCTAGGAAGTATCAAAAGACACAGCATGTTAAGGCAAGTCAGGAATTGCTGAAATATCTGAATTAAGTACAGAGAGTACAAAGGGACACTGGCCTCTGGGAATGTACAGCCGAGAGAGATGGAAATATGTCACATGACTTGGTTTTTGAGGTGAACTAGGTAAGAATTTTTATCCAAGAACAGTGTTCTGCTTGTGTATCTCACTCACCTCTTCCATAGAGCAGCCCTGAGAAGTAGCTGAACAAGGATGCCTTTGGCTGGGGCAGGAAAAGGGCTCTGGCTTCGGAGTCTAGGGGCCTGTTTCCCAGAGGTTGTACTACTTACCACCTCTGAATCTGGGGTTTTCCTTCTTTACAAAGGGGTCATCGAGAACCACTTCCTAGCACAGTAACTTCCAACTTACTGTACTTTACAGTAGCCTGGAAAGAATACATTGGGGTCTATTCTCATTTACTTCCTTTTAAAGTGTGGACAGTGGGGCTCAGAGACATCAATAACTTGCCTGCAGACATATTCAGAAAATGCTTGATCTGAAATTTGATCTCAAATCTGACAGATTTTTCTGCCACTCTCTTGCTTCCACCCACTGAGTCTAGTTTAGCCCTCTGAAGTCCAATACAATAAGCCTGCTCCTCCGTCCACAATACTCCTTTGGATGGATGAAGACAACAGCTGTGTCGCCAAATCTCCTCTTTCCAGCCAAACGCTCCCAGATTTTCACCCAGGAGAATTTCCCAGCCCTCAACAGGGCTTAGTTGCCCTTGCGGAAGAAACAGGAAAGAAGAACAATAGAAGGAGTTGCCTAGTGCCCTGATCAGGACTGAGGTATCCCCAGCTTCCTCAGAACCAGCAGACAGGCACAGAGAGTATCAGCTGCAGCTAACTCCCCATGGAACACAGCAGTCACAGCCTGTTTGACTTCTCCAGTCCACAGACTGCCATGGCCAAGCTGGACACCAGCTTGGAAACCCAAAGGACCTGTCTCCACCCCAAACCTTGTCTCTTCCCCACCCCAGATGGCCCTTATTTGAGCTGGATCCATTTTCTTGGCCACCTAACTGAATGCAGGGCACACTCATTCCAGAAAATGCTGACCTCTGCTCCAAGCCGCCTTGTCGGCAGTTTCCCAGACGTAGCTCAACTGTTTATTTATTTATTTTTGTGTTAGCAAAGAGGAGAAAATCACATTGGCCTAAAATGAATACTAATGAAATGCCTTCGTTAGCTTCCTTTGTGATGAGAATGAAAAATCGGATTTCCGCAGAATCACAAGCTATATATTTCTTTTCCCCAGCCATTTTTTTTTTTTTGCCCTTTCCTCTGATAGAAAGACTAGGGCCAGCCTGGAAGGAGAGTAAAGTCATTTCATTAAAAATATCTGCATTTTTAAGGGCGCCTTTGTTGCAGAGGGATGTGCAATTTCTCCAAACCCACTTTTCTCAGCCTGTAAAGCAAATGTACCTATTTGTCCTCTGCTGCAACAATGCCAGCTGCATTCAATCAACTGAGAAGCTGCAAGCCATAAACCTTCTTCCCCAGCTAAGGGGGGTGGGGGTGGGGAGAGGGAGCAAGCAAGAAAGGAGGCATGCCATAAAAATTCATCAGAATAATGTAGGGATGAGACACGCTCCGATCGCAGGCAAGCAATCAACCAATCACTCATCCCGTGGCATTTACAGCACGTCTCATTCCCCTGTTCCTTAAGGACAATTGATTTTTCCTGATTCCATTAGCATAACGGCGTGGAAAATGTCTGCAGTGCAATATTTCTGGAAAGTTCCAACAAGTAGGCTGGGCACTGGAGTGTGACCATCTTCATAAAGCTTCCTCAGGCTCTGCAGCAGATGCTGCCACAGCCACCACAAAAGGCCCAGAGAGAATGGTGCAGTCTCCAAAATTTGAGGGGCAAGGGCACATGAGGGGTGTCAAAGAAGGTAATTGGCACCGATATGAAACCTCTTATCTTCTTGTCCCTGAACACAGAAGCACTCTTTTCTGCAAGATACCATGGGGTAGTAAGAAGCAAGTAAAACCTACCCAGCCTAGGAGTGACTATGTCACACATACTGAGTCCATTTGTAGCCCTCTAAAGCTCCGGCACTTAGGCACTGAGGAAAGAATGCTTATTGTGATTATTTGTTTGTGTGTGAACAAGAAAGCTGCCGGGGTAGGTGCCCAGGGGCCTTATTCTGCTCTCCTGTCAGCTGGGTCACCACAGCAGTCTTATGCATGAGAAGGGAATGTGAGGCATTTGGAACCACAGAGACCTGGGTTCAAATCCTGCCTCTTTTTTTTATTTGTGTGTTTGGTCATGGGCCACAGGTAATTAACCTCTCTAATCCTCAGTTTCTTGTTATAAAATATGAAGACCTCATTACTTCACAGGTTGTTGGGAGAATTAAATGAGGCTATGTAAAAGCACCTAGCATAACAACAGCTCAACAAATCAGATTTTCCTCCTTCCCTCTTTCTCTGCATTCCATTTTCCTCCTGCCCACTGCAAAATCATTCCCTCAGTATCAGCTTCTGCTGGTCAAGAAAGTGAAACTTTCCAATGTCAAAAGAAAAACATACAAAACGCAGAATATTTCCATCTGCTCTTGCAAGCAAGATTAAAACCTGGCTATGCCTTTTAGAATGTGCTTTGGGAGACTTCTTCTTATTTAGTCTCCTGAGTCATTCCCTATCTCTTCTCTCACACTTCCTCTATTCTCACATTGCACCGGAAATCTCTCTAAAACACACATGTGACCATGTCATACACCTGCTTAAAACCCCTCAGTAACTCCTCACTGCCATCTTCTGTCTTCAAGATTCGCCTCTGGCTGCTTCTCCTCCGGGAAGCCTTCTTTGACTCTTACTTTCCTTTAGGATTCCACAACCACTGTGCACATTCTCACACTCTGGGTCCATGTCTTCTCCATCCTGGACTGTGGGCTCCTTATGGGCGGTTTTCTAGTTCCATGTCCCCAGAACCTGTCATCTCACCTTATGCTTATTAGATGTTCAGTTGATGTTTATTAAGAAAACCAACTTACAAAGGCAGTGCTGACCTCATCACCAAGGCTCTATGTTTATCTCAGGGTTTACAGAAGGCAGTGAAGGTGCTGGCCGTGGTCCTGAATCTGTAGGGCCTGAGGACAGAAGATGTAATAAAGAAACCTTGAGTAGGGTGAATACAGTCCTCATTCATTCAGATAACATCCAGACAGATGGCATTTTGTTTGGAAAGTGGAAGAGGTGAGGGATTCTGGGGACTTCAGCTCCAGTCCTGGCTCTGCTATGAACACTGTACTCAAGCCACAAAACCTTTCTGGATTTCCATTTTCTCATATGTCAAATGGAAACAAAACCTTACCCTCCCACATCACAAGATTGTTCTAAAGATTACAAAAGATGATGTCTGTGAATCTCTTTGTAATCTTTTTTAAAGTGCTTGCCATGGAAGACCTCAAAGGTTCCTCCCAGTCCTTTCGGTGCTCATCGAATGAGAGTTATCTACACTGACCATCTCCAATTCTTCACCTCCAGCTTGCTCCTCAGCTCACTCCCATGTGGCTTCTGGACTCATCATTCTGACAAAACAACTCTCAATAATGACCTCATGCTGCTAAACCTATTTTTCAATCCTCATTATACTTGCTCACCTAGGACTATGTTTTTTGCTCTACAGCACTTACCCCAGGATATAATTATACATTCATTTATGTGCCTGTTTTATTAATACCTTCTCTTTAACTAGACTCCATGAGGACCTGGAGCTCCATGAGTGAACTCCATGAGGCTACAAACCATGTCTGTTTTTGCTTGTCATTGCACTCTCCGGTCCTGGTACAATGCTCACAAGAAGCAGCCTCCCCACCCCCCATGACTTGGAGGGTAGGCAATGTGCTCAGAGCAGGCCTGGTCATGTCTAACACTGGCAAATACCAAAAGGAACCCTGGAACCTCTATGGAGGTCCCAGAGTCAACCTTCCTATCCCCCACTACCAAGGCTTCTGCCTGATGGGACTTGGAACTCTGAGGAGGCCTCTGCCTCTTGAGAAGCACAGAGGGTTTAAGGAGGACTGCATGGTGCCCAGCAGCATAAGCAGAAGAGGTGAGCATGTGGAGCATCAGTGAGTCCAGCGGCTCTGTTGTATAAAGAAAGAAAACTAAGGCCGGAGAATAAATGTAATTTAAGAGCTTACAATGAGTTAATGTTATTCATAGCCCAGAAAGAGCTAAGGGCAGGAAATGTGATCTGTCAGATCTCCTTATGATCCCTGCTCTGGGACACCATGAGCCCTGAGCTGCCCTCTACTATAACACGTCTCCTGGGTTGCCATTGTCTGTTCACATGTCCACCTTCTCCTGGAGGACAAGGACAATGTCTGGTTAATCTTTGTATTCCCAGGGGTAGCCCAATGCATGACACATAGTAGGACTCAATCAATGTTTCTTGACTAGACACTGGATGGCAAAGAGACTAGGAGAGTGGATGCTAAAAAGTAAGAAGGCCGACTAGAAGCCAGCTTAGAATCCCTCTTTGCCTGAGACACAACCAGCCCCAAAGTCCAGAAACAAGAAATAGTCAGTCTCAAGCCTGAATATCCCCAAGATGCAGTAATGAACTCCATGGTGAAGTCCCTAAAATAGATCTGTTACTGAATTCCTGCTGAATTTCCGGGCTGTTCATCCAAGAAAGCCAGCACCATCTCACAACCCCCTGAGAAGGAGAGAGCTTTAGAGTTTATGATTTGCCCTTAGAGGTAACACAAAGCACAGAATATTATTTGCATTTGAAAGCCAGGGAAACTGAGGTTCTTTCCTTTCCCTAAGGATATAGAATCAGGGTGTATTATTCAGGATTTTCCAGAGAAACAGAACCAATAGGATAAATAGATGATAGACAGATAGATAGATAGATAATAGATAGATAACAGGGGATTTATTATGAGAAATTAGCTCATATAATTATAGAGGCAAAGAAGTCCCACAAAATGCTGTTTGCAAGGCAGAGAACCAGGTATGTCAGAGGTGTGATTCAGTCAGAGTCTGAAGGCCTCAGAACCGGGAACTCTGATGCCCAAAGGAAGAAAAAAAAAAAAAAAAAGGATGTCACACTTCAAGTAGAGAGAGTGAATTCATCCTTCCTCTGCCTTTTTTTCCATCCAAGCCCTCAGCAGATTGGACAATGCCTGTCCACACTGATAAGGGAGATCTTCTTTACTCCATCTATTGATTCAAATGCTCAAGTCTTCTGGAAACACCCTTACAGACACAACAAGAAGCAATTTGTTACCAGTCATCTGGGTATCTCTCACCCAGCCAAGTTGACACATAAAATGAACCATCACACAGGGGCTTTGTAAGTCAAAACCTCCAACTCTAAATTCTAGCTCCTCCACTTACAATCATATACCCTGAGGCTATGATGTGGATTTGTGTGGATGTAGAAGATATTGACTCTGCCTTCAAGGAGCTTACAA
Source organism: Sapajus apella (assembly GCF_009761245.1). Taxonomy (NCBI): domain Eukaryota; kingdom Metazoa; phylum Chordata; class Mammalia; order Primates; family Cebidae; genus Sapajus; species Sapajus apella. The sequence continues at coordinate 35,549,183 of NW_022436976.1, read as the reverse complement.
TCTAGTGATGGAAAAAAATATGTCTACAAGAATTCTAGTGCCAGGCAGAATGTGATGTTAGGGGAAGGCTCACAGTCAACAGAGAGAAAGGCTTAATGGAGAAGTTTCTTATTTAAGTCTTTAAAAATGCATGGAATTTTAATGGCAAAGGAAGGAAAACATTCCTGGTGAAGACAGAATAGGGCATGGGGCATGTTCCTGGAATGGGAAGTAAGTCTGTTTGGCTGGAAGGCTTAGGGATGTGTGGAATATAAATGAGATCTGAGGCCATGAAAAAGGAGTTAGGACAAAGAGAGATTTGAACGCCACTCAAGTGCCCAGAAAGGTAAAATAACTTGTCCAAGGACACAAAGAATCATTGGAGGATCTAGGACTGGACTTCAGGACTCTTTCCTTTCACCACTCTGCCCTCATCATCAACATTACTAAGGCACAGTGGCTGGCAGCAGTAGGGGGCTGTCCTATTATAAAAGCACATGAAGAAGAAACAGTCAGAATTAGTGTGGCTGTAGGGGAGGAGGTCAGAGCCATTTGGCAAATTAAAAAGTGAATTTCAGGATAAAAGCAAGGAAGTATGTTCTGTCCCCCATCTCTACAAGTGGCATATTCTATTGCCCATCAAAGCCATGCTTAGAATGGTTATTAATCTTTGCCATGGGTACATCATGTTAATATATTTAATATAAATTAAACATATCCACAGACATTTTTTTCTTCAGAAATAATTACCTTTGCCAAGACTTTTCATGGAAAATGCAAAGGTAAATATCAGGCCCACTCACAAATTCTGAATTTTTGCAAATTTTGAATGTCAGTAGAGAGAAACTGAGACTGGAACCATGTTGGTTGACTGAAATACTCAGCAACTTCAGAATACTCTATCAGAATGTTTCAGCATTCTATCAGAATGTTTCAGCATTTCCCAGGCTCTAACATATTTGAGGAGGAACTCAGCTAGACCTATGTCCAAGGACCCACTCAGACTCTACCTGTCTGTATGACCCTGAGAACCTACTCCACCTCTATGGACCCACCTCATATTCTAAATATAAAATAAATCAGATAATGGGTTTGGAGTCCATCAGGGCTTTCATAATCTAGAGGGGGAGACAGCAAAGGAATAAAGCAGGAATAAAGCAGGTGAAATAGGATGCCCCAGCTCTGCAGGGAGGATTCCAGGCCAGAGGTAGATAGCTATTTGGGTGTTGATGGGAAGCATGAGGCCACTTTTTCCTCCTGACACCCTGAGAGGTACTAAGCTTAGCCTTTTATGTAAGTCATGTCTTCCTATTGTAAGACAGGTTATTACTGTATTTCTCGATTTTCACAAGAGGAGAATGATGCTCAGAGAGGTTGGTTACTCACCAAAGGCAAAGGAAGGGGCAGAGGCAGATTCAAAGCAACACCTCTTAAAGGGTAAAGCCTGAATGTCCCGTCTATATACTATGCCACCTTCCCTGTGAAGCCTGCTGTGTGTCACTGGAAACATCTGCACATCCACCTTGGAATTCTGGGATATCTGCAGTCTTTCTACAGTGGGGCTCCAAGAATCCTGGGAATTTTGGGACGGAGGTTCATATAAGAGTCACAAATTAGAAGGGGAAATTCAGGCTGTATCTACCAAGGATGGAGGACTAAAGCGGAGGCTCCATATGAGGTAAAAAAAAAAAAAAAAAAAAAAAAAAAAAAGCATGAAATGCAAAGGTCTCGCTGGGGAAACTAAAAAAGCCCCAAGGCTCACAAGGTTGGGAGGGGAGCTTCAGCTCCGGAGTTCAAAAGCAAAGTGGTGAGGAGGGGTAGTGCTGGTCCCAGGCCAAGGCTGTCAAGCACTTCCTGCTTCCCACCAGGATGGGTGAGACTCAATGTGTGGCTGAGGACAGGGAGGGCCTAAATATACCTGGCTGTGGAGGGGTCTGAGATAGAGGAAGAAGCTGAAAGTTGGGCAGAGTCTGATGCTCATCCTCTTAGGAAGGCACACACCTAACCATGGAAGCACAGTACCCAACTCTTCTCCATCCTTCAAAACCCTGCTTAGACTTCATTGGTGTTAAAATGATTTCCATGAGCTCTTCCCTAGATTTAATTAATCCCTCCCTCTGAATTTCTGTTGAAACATCTTGCCCACATTGCCCTTGTCAATCTATCTATCTCCTTGTCCAGAGTGGGAGATTTTCTGGGGCACAGACCTACATCTGAAGCATCTCCGGGTCTCTGGGGCCTCGCAAAGAATCCTGCATAAATACAAGCTCAGGGACTTTTTGCTGAAGTGGGTGATGAAGAGAGTAAGCATCCAAAAAGAACTGAAAAACCATCCTCAAGCTGATGAACATTGTTGGGGACTTCCAGAAAAAAATGCAGATGGACACCCCATCCTTTGCCAAACAAGTCCTCAAATATTTAAATTGGGGAGATTGAGCAGACTCTTCCTCACAGCCATCAGAGGGATCTTCCCTAAGCCTGTCCACATCACGGCCAAACTTAAATTTGAATTTTAAGGCAGTTAGCCCTCTGCCTCAGCCACATTGCTGTCCTCACATGTTGCCAAGTATAGTTTGCTCACTTCTGTGTCTTTGCAGATGCCGTTCCCTCTGCTAAAAATTCCCTCTCCATCTCCCCACTTCATCTGGCTCAGCTGTCCCAAACATAGGATCTGATGCATATTAGAAACTGCCTTAGTTTGGGTTTCCCCAGAATCAGATTCTAAAGCAAGGATTCGAGTGCAGGTAGTGAATTTGGGAAATGACCCCAACTGACATGAAGGGACATTGAACGATGGGACAGAGTAGGGAAAGCACCAACAAAGATGCATTGTTCAAGCAAGTTACCTCCATGAGTAACTAGAACCTAACTGTGGGAGTCAGTGTAGGTAAAACTCCTATCTCAGAGTTATCCCACCCAAAGGAAGAATAAGTGGGGTTTCTATTCACCAGCTCCTATATACATTGGCTGAGAGCTGCTCTGGGTGTGGTGGGAGGGTTGCAGAGGGAGGCATGGTGTTAATGCCCTAGTACGTCTGGCTCAGAAATTGGTAAATGCCAGGTACAGGAACATGTGAATAGCCACTGATGGCATCTGCTTCAGGCACATAAATTTTTCTAAATGGACGATTGACACACAACTCAATAGTGATAATAATAACTAATATTTATTGTTTCGTATGTGTGAGACACAGTTTAAGTACTTTGTACCTACTCACTTTCTGCATCCTTTTAGTAACCCTTCAAGGTAAGTTATTATCATATTACTTTTACAGAGAAACAAACAGAAACTAGAGAGCTGGGTAACTTGGCCAAGGTCATGCAGTTAATGATTGACAGAGCTAGGATCGAACCTTGGCAATCTGGCATGGAGGTGCTGCAATCACTCTACCTGCACACTCAGGAGATGCTCCACCTGGAAGGCCTCTGCCATCTCTGACACTCCCAGTCTTATAACTCAAACAACTTCCCAATCTCCTGTGCACCTCACTTGGGTGCACAGATCCTCATGGGCTTCATTTGTCTGCTCCATGAAGCAAAAGCAGCCCCAGCATACTCAGGGGAGCTTGTCTTCCTACCTTCCACTCTACCCACTGAGCTAAGGATCTCAACACATTGGCTATAGGAAGGTCCAACCCAGAGCCAGGGCTGGGAGTCGGATTCATATCCTAGCTCTATCATCTCCAGCTGTGTGGCCTTTAGCAAGTCACTTCACTCATTCAAGTCTCAGTATCCTTATCTGTAAAATGATGATCACAATCCCTGCTCTAAAGGTTGTGATGAGCTTGTGGGAAAGCCCAGGCACATAGTGGGTGCTCAAGGACAAGCAATTTCACATTCTTTGCTCTGAAGAAGTGCATGGATATATTTCCATTAGGGTAAAACAAAAATATCTTAACGTTCACTTTAATTCTAAGCCCTGGAGGCCTTTAGCAGGGCTGACAGCTTCGTCTGGAGGATGGTAAATATTTGTCTATTTCCGAGGCAGCATTTATCTTCTAAGACACTCGTGCCAGTCCCCGTGCTGACAAGCACCTTGTTTATTTATTACCCTAATAACAAATAGATTGTCAGGCCTGGAGGCTCCACACACACTGACTTGAGGATGGGCCCGCTTTGAGCCGCAGCCTCTGCCCAGCTCTGGGGGTCTGGGGAGCTGCAGGAGTGGGGCAAGAAGGGACCTGGCTGCCTTCCGTGTCCTGCCATCTATTCTTTCATTTGTTCTATCCAAAGCCATCCCCTTTTCAAGCCCATACTGTGAGACTTGCCATGGGCTGGCCCTGGGCTGCAAGGAAGGACCATGCACAGCCATTGTCTTAAAGGGTTCAAAGTCTAGAAAAAGGAAGATGATGGCGATAAAAGCAATGAGGATGATAATAATAATAATAATAGCAGTAAACACTCTGTGTCCAGCACTGTGCTAGGTACTTTACCCACATTAACTCATGTAATTCTACTAATAAGTAGACGCTATTACTATTCCCATTGTATTGATGAGGTAACTAAAGCACGGAGAGTTAAGGGGCTTACCCAGGGTCACCCCTACAAAATTCATTGCAGCACACAGCAGGGGTAGATACCAAAACTACATAATAATTATACAATAATAATACATTTTTTATGACAGCCACAATTCCTAGCTATTTTTCCCACATACCAGGCATACTCCTGCCTCAGAGTCTTTGTGTTTTTTCTCTTTCTAGAAGAGGAAACAAAATCCACCTTGCTCATCTCCTTCAAATCTTTGTTCAAAGTCACCTTTTCAGTGGGATCTCCTCCGTTTATCATTGCTGCCCCATCTGACCCTCCCTACTTCCTTTGCTTAATCAGCTTCCATAGCACTTATCACTGTAACACGTCCTACTTTTGTTTGCCTCTTCCCACTCAAATGTACTGCTGTGGCAGGGCTTTTTCTGCCTTGTTCTCTGCTGCATTCACGGTATTCATAGAGCAGAGCCTGGCACGTAGAAAGCACTCAGTTTGTTGAGTAAATGAATGATTCCTTACACTTTAATCTCTGCAGCCCTTCCCTGAACTGCTGGTATTTCTCAGGGTCCGGACACTGCTTCTCCTTTCTGGTGTCACCAACACACTCTCCTTGGAGGATTTCACACCTTCTGGGGATTCAGGTTCCAGCCTCCTCTGAGGACTCTCAGATCTTTGTCTCTAGGCCAGAGCCTGCTCTTGTGCTGATCTGTTTAGGTGAGCATCCAGGAGACTTCTCCACCAGGGCTCCACCTAAGTCAGAGTCCAAAGCCTTCTCATCACCTTCTACCCACATGCACCCCTCCTCCTGGGGAACCAAGTCCCAGTCACCCAAGTCAGGAACCTGGGGGTCAGCTTCAACTCCTCCCCTCCTTCATCCCACTATCAACAGTCCCAGGTTCTAAAAAGCATCTCTGGTCTTCCTCTTCTCTGTCACCACCTCAATTCAAGGCATTATCATAAGGGGACTACAGCTCCAGCCTCCCTCTGGGAATGCCACCATTCCCTCCCTGTGAAGCCACCCACTACAGGTCTTTCTAAAACACCAGCATGCCCGTTCAACTCCCCTGCCCCATGCTCTTCAGTGGCTCCCCATTTCCTACTGACTAAAGGCCAAGACCATAGACCCTGTCTTCCCAGCCTCATCATCCCAACGTTGGCATTCCCCCTTCCCCAAACACATCACACTCCCACACCAGTGCTTGGGTCACTCACTCCATTCAAAATGTCTGTGCCCCTCTCCTCTGCATGGAAAACTCCTCCTCACCTCTCATGATTCAACTTAAATGTCACCTCCTGCATGCATCCTTCTCTGAGAGGAGAGGAGGGGCATTGTGAGGACATGGACACAGGAAAGAATGAGACAGGTTTGGGCAAAAATGGACCTTGCAGCTTCAGGGACCCTCCATCAGGGCTGGGCTCCTGGAATCTCTCGTGGGTGGTGAGCTTACCACTGGCTTCGAGGTGGGGGGTGTAATTGCCCATGGCTGGGGCTCTCAGTGTGGGTCACAGACCTCACAGACACACAAAGCACCTGGACCCTCAAGAGCTCATGTCAGAGGTGTCTGGTGCCTGAGACCATGGGGACTACCAACCACATGGTACGCTCTGGGAAAAAGACCTTCCAGATACCTGAGGTATCCTCTCCTGCTGATCACAGGAGACCAGGGCCCCAGCAGTGGTCCTGGGAGCTAGTGTGAAGGCAGTGTGGTGTGGTGGTTATGCCCATAGAGATCCTAGAGCTAGGCTCTTTGGGTTTGAATCCTGGTTCTGCCACATCCTACTGCTGAGGCCTTGGATAAGTTACAAAAATATTCTGTGCCTGGGTTTCCCTACCTAAAAAAGATGAGTATTTACTGCACCTACCTTATAGAGCCATCGTGAAAATTAAAGGATTTACCACAAATCAAGCATGTAAAACATAGCAAGCATTATTTAAATATGGTTATTGATGTGATTATTCACACTGCAATGAGACAGAGCAACGACTGGGCATTGCCTTCCAGGAGGGTAGTGGCTTGAAGGGAGTGACCCTGGGGCCAGGGCTCCTCTGTGTCATTCTTCAGGACTCAGCTCCAGCCTGCCCTCTCCATTCTCCAAGGAGTCCTCCCTGACCCTGGGCCTCCTGAGGTCCCCTGCAGCCCCCACCTCTGTATCACCCTGTGTTGTCATTATCTGCTTGCATGTCTGTCCCCCCACCCAGGCTGTGAGCTCCAAACTGGCAGGATCCACTCCAGTGCCGCTCTTGGAGCCCCAGTGCCTTGCCTGGTGCCAGGCCCACAACATATGCTCCATAACTGAGGAGCGCTGCCAAGTCCTCCCCAACCCAGAGCCTGTGGCCTGAAATCTAAAGCCTTTAGTGCCTGCCTCAGAGCTGGGCACCTCAGGAAGGATCACACTTTCCTCAGACCTGGGCATCTTGCGGGAAGGTTTCTGTTTCTTTCCAGAGAGCAATGCCTCCAAAGCCACTGAGACTGCTCACAAGCTGGAATTCAAGACCTGGGAAGAACCTAGGGTGTGTGTCTGGCAGCGAAGGATGGGGGCAGGGCCCATTCCCTGTGAGAGTCTTCCCTGGGTAAAATTGGAAATGTAGCAACAGGCTCCACCTAAGGCACTGACCAATCTGGAGACCCCTGCTATGCTTACCATTAACACTACACTTGCTTGACCAGAGGAGGGCTGAGGATCCTAGGGGAGATGACAAGACAGCTATCTGCCATCTGGCATAAAAATATTTCAGTATTTTGACAACCAGCAGGGCTCTATTTGTATAGCCCAGCTATTAGACCTGAATATAGCAACGAAGGAGACTCAAACTCTTGTCCACCAGGAATTTACTGCCCAGTGGGTTGCTGGGGAGCCAGGCTGAGAGGCAAGCAAGCAGTCATCCCCCAGTAAGACAAATGCTATAAAAGAAGTGTATGCAAAACGCTATGGGAGTCCATTGAAGGAAGACTACCCAGGCTTGGATGAGCCTGACGCTATGGAAGAAGTAGGAGATATTTTGGAGGCCTTGGAGTTCTAGCCAGGTAGGCGAAGAGGGATGAGCACTGCAGGCAGTGAGAACAGCAAGGCCAAAGGCCTGGAACCAGGCAGGTGTGGGACGACTTGAGGGAACAAGGCTGGTAAGGAATGTAGGAGGAGGAGCAGGCAGGACTCAGACTGTGAAGAGTGAGAGCCACATGCCCCTTCAAGAAGTTTGGAGTTTTATTCAATTGGCAGAGAAAAGCCAAGAATACATTTTAGATAGGTGAGTGACATGTCTGGATTTGGCAAGAAAACTGAATCTGGCTTCAATGTGGAGAGTGGGTTGAGGGGGCCAGATGGGAGGCAGAGTGGTCAAGCAGAGGAGTGTGGAGTGTGGAGTGGCCAGTGAGACAGAGGAAAGATGGGGGGCATAAGTGGGCAGCATCCTCTCAGAAAACATCAGCCACATTAGGCAAGTCTTGGCCAAAAGGAGTAGTTCATCTTCTGGATGGAGGGAACTGCAAAGTATCTGAGAGCCAAGGGGATCCTGGTAGACTAGGAATTTAATCCTCGTGCATTTAGCCAGGCCTGGGAACAACAAACAGGGGCAGGTTATTGGCTGAGTCCCCATAGTATGCTCCCATGCCATGACTATCTATCTGACTCACCCATATAACCCCCAGACCTTGAAAAAGACAGGAAGAAGTAGCTCCAACTCACTGCACAAGGTTCAGTCACTGTTTATCTTTCAAAAAGTGGCTCTGTGGGTCAGCATTTGTCATTCGACCCGTCAGAGAAGATCTGCAAAGCATGGACTCAGAAGGCTGTGGTTTGAGGCTGAGCCATCGAAAGACTTCTGGGCCAGGAGTCCCGCTGCTGCCACTACCTGGCTGTGTCAAAGGGGACAAAGCCAATCCCCTGCACCTCAGCCTCAGTTTCCTCATCTTGAGAGGAGGACTGCTGTGCGCTCACCTGAGGATAGCACCTCTGCTTGCTGTCTGTCTTCTTCTCTTGGGTAACGGGCCAGCTACCCGGCTTCTCAGCTGGCACAATGACAAAAGCAACCATTTATTAAGAACCTAGTGTGTGCCAGACTCTGTGAAGGACACTATAAACACACACACACACACACACACACACACACACACACACACACACTCCAAACCCTTCCAATGCAGACAGACACTATTATTACCATTTTAGAAATATGAAAATGAGGCTTGGCCTGGTGGCTCACAACTGTAATCCCAGCACTTTGGGAGGCCGAGGTGGGTGGATCACTCACTTGAGGCCAAGAGTTCCAGACCAGCCTGGTCAACGTGGTGAAACCCCATTTCTACTAAAAATACAAAAAAATTAACCGGACGAGGAGGCACATGCCTATAATCCCAGCTACTCGGAAGTGGGGCTGAGGCACAAGAATGTTCGAACCTGGGAGGCGAGGTTACAGTGAGCTGAGATTGGGCCACTGCCATCCAGCCTGGGCTACAAAGTGGGACTGTATCAGAAAGAAAAAGAGAAGAGGAGAGGAGAGGAGAGGAGAGAAAAGAAGAGAGAGGAGAGGAGAGGAGAAGGGAGGAGAGGAGAGGAGGAAGAGAGAAGAGAGGGAAGGAGGCAGGGAGAAAATGAGACTCAGAGACATGTAGTCTTGTTAAAGACTACACAGGGAGTAAAGTGCAAAAGACCACACAGGGAGTAAAGTGCAAAGCTTGGATTTAAACATAGATTTGTTAGATGCTAATATGTACAAGTTTCTGCAAGACTAGGCAGACTCAGCAGGTATGAGAATGTGAATGGGACACAGAGGGACTCATGGCTCCTTGTCACATTCAGCAAACTGGAGGGCCCTTCCACTCCCTCAGGGCTTGCTTGCCCTTCTCTTTGAAACATACATAAACCACCTGAAATGGCACATTAACCATTTGCCCTCTCATCCTCTAAAAAATGTCTTTCTACTTCCCAGTGGAAAATGAAACTATGATTATGGCTCCACCTTCTTATTGTTCTTATAGTTCAGTGATGAGGGGTTTTGACTTTGGTATCATTCAAACCTGTTACTTTCTAGTTGTGTGGCCTTGGACAAGTTGATTAACTCCTCTGAGCTTTGATCTCGTCATACATAAAGTGAGGATAATGAGAGCAATAATCTCCTCCTCATGGATTTGTAGTTAATTCATAGGGAGCACTGTGTTCCAAGCCTGGCCCATGGTAATAGCAGTGTCCACAGCACAGATTGTAGACCTAGACTGGCTGGATTCCAATTCTGGCTTCACCATTGGGTAATCTTGGGGAAGTTATGTAACTTCGCCTTGTCTCAGTTTTCTCATCTGTAAAATGGGATCCTTATAGAACCTATCTCATAAACAGTTGTGGAGTTTACACAAGTTAATACATGTAAAATGCTTGGAAATTTTTAGGCATCTCATCAGCCCTCAATAAGTGTATCATCTTCACCATTTACTATAAGATATACTATAGAAAATCATTTATAGACACATTGCCTCTTATACAAATATCTGGCACCCTACAGAAAATAATTAGAACAAGAGAACTTGAATTGGGGAAGGAGGGGATAAAAGGGGTATCAACTGGGATCAGCAGGGTTAAAGAACCAGGTATATATTGGAATGTTGAAACAGAACTCAGTGCAAAGTGCTGGCTAAGATAGAAGGAGTTGCCTCTCTCTCTTCCTCTCTCCACCCTCCCTCTGTCCTCTCTTCTAATTGTTGTAAAAATAAAATGGGATGATAATGCATGACAGAGACTGGCTAGCTCTTTACCAAACCCACATCCTCTTCTCCTGCACACATGGCTAGACTATACTTCCCAGTCTTCCTGTCATTAGGATTAGCCATACAATTGCATTCTGAACAATGGAATCTGAGCATAAGTGATGTGTGATGTATGCCACTTCCTGACCTACCACATGAAAAAAAAATTCCATGCTCTTTCCCCTTCTGCCACTGGGTGAAGATTAGAGCCACATGTTGAACTTGAGAAAGCCACAGTATATAAGGAGCCTTGTCTGACTCACCACTTGAAGTAGAACTTCCCCTTTGTCAAAACACTCATTCTGGACTTGATCAGAGAAAGAAAGAAATTTCTATAGTGGTTGAGCCATTATGCTTTCATGGACTTATTTGTTACCACAGCTAATGACAGCCTAACTAATGCTACTGCTTGCAAAATGTTTAATTCTGTGCCAGGCACATAGTGAGCACTTAGTTTATGTTAGCCAAGAATTCAGGAAATCAGAAAGGCCAACAATGTTGCAGGAGATTATATCAAAACTTGCACTGGTTGCAGAAAACAAGGCTTTTGCACTCTGTCTCTTGTAAACCCACAAAAGCATAGAGGTGTCTCTTTGGGTGTCTGCGAAACAGACTTAATAAATCCATCCAACAGAGTGACCCCAAGGAACAAAGAAAATAATTATAATAACTACCATTTAATCAAAATATGGATTGTGCATTAGGCATTTAACTATTGACTTCATCCTCATTATCTTATTTATTCCTCCTAAGCACACTAATAATTCCCATTTTACAGGTAATGAAACTGAGGCTCAGGGGTTAACACCCAAGCCACATAAATAGTAAGTAGGCAGCCAAGCAAGGACTTGAACTCAGGTTTGATTGATTATACAGCCAAACTCTTTAAACCATTCCCCTTCCCTGGGTGAGGAGAGACCCTCCAGGGCCCATCTTGGCCAACTGGCTCCACACCTGGATCCTCAGCCAACAACAGAGGGCAGTTGACCCTGGTGTCACAAGGGATAATAAATTGAGACTCACTGTAAGAGATTTTGGGTCTGTCTGGCATAGTCTAGCTCTCCAGGTTTAGCTCCATCCTCAGCCTCTGTGACCCAGCCAAGCTGCAACTAGAACCAGTATTGGTGCAGCATGTAAAAAGCTGGAAAAGAAATGGAGGAAAACAGCTCACCAGTAGAGAAAAGGAAACTTGCTATCCCACTCCCTTCTAGCCTACACTGACTCCCAGGAAGCAGTTAGAGATTGGACCCTGGCTTTCCCTGCCAAGGTCACCTTCATGACAGTTCCACCAGGGCTTCGGCTGGCAGCACCCGCCAACGCCAGGCCATGATGGATTACTGCTCGCTCTGGCTACTGTTCACTGCACAATCCAATCTAGGAGACACACATATTTCTCAATTCAGGGACTTCTTTTATTTTATAAAAGAATCAGCCAGCTGCTCAGGCATGAGTAGCTGGGCTTGGCGAGTGCAGTGGGTTTTGTGAGTCTCCTCCAGCCCTGTTGCCTTCCTAAACTGCCCTTCCTTCTGTTCTATCCATTACCCACTCTCAGCCCCATACAGTGTGGAAGAAAGAGCCCAGGCTTTGGAGCCAATTAGTCCTGGGTTCAAGCTCCATATCTACCACTTACTCTCTGGGGAATTTTGTACAAGTTGTTCTTTGTGCAGCTTTCCCTGCGTTTCCTCATGCATCATGTGATGGTGATGCTACTCACACGCCAGAATTATTAAAAGGCATAAATAAGTCATGAGTGTGGTGTTTCTGGCACAGGAAAGAGCATACCTGCAACTACTACACATAGGAGCCTATTCAGTTTCCTCTTCTCCATCTCTATTCTTAACCAACTTTTCATTTTCTCTGTCCTCTGCTCTTCCTTCCTCTTCTTCTTCTCTCATCTCTGCTTCTCAGTAGGTCATGCCAGTCCTAAAACCTCCAGAGAATGTCCCAGATTACTGTGTCCTAAAAATCAGAGTGATTACTACCACAAGCCCCTTGAACTAAGCTTGGTCTTTATGCTCTGCCTTTATCTGAACAACTATGGTCTATCTTGTATTATCATTAGAATATAATCTTATGACTTGGATAATGGTTCTGAGACTATGTTACTGACTTCTGGAAAGGCAGATTCCAATGCACCCTCGAATCTTTTGTCACCACCCTTCCAAATTCTAGTAAGCCATTATTCTCAGTTCTTTACCTGCTTTCTATATTTCTGATTTTATTGAGATACCCCACCAGCTCAAAAAGAGAGGAAAGCACTCTCTGTGGGAATTGACCAGAGGATTATCTTTATAAAACTGAGCAAAAGAAAAAAAATAGTAGCCTGATCTGGCCCAGGAGCCCAAGTTCCCCCACCACTTCATGAATCATTTCAGTCATCTTGTTAATAAACTTTTAAATGGAAAGAAAAGCAAAGAGATGGGTTAGATATAAAAATCAAAGTTGGCCAGGTGCGGTGGCTCACACCTGTAATCCCAACACTTTGGGAGGCTGAGGCAGGCAGACCATTTGAGATCAGGAGTTCAAGATCAGCCTGGCCCAAACTGGCAAAACCCTATGTCTACTAAAAATATAAAAATTAGTTGGTGGTGGCCCATGCCTGTAGTCCCAGCTACTCGGGAGGCTGAGACAGGAGAATCGCTTGAACCTGGGAGGCAGAGGTTGCAGTGAGCTGAGCTTACACCATGGCACTCCAGCCTGGGCAACAGAATGAGACTGTCTCAAAAAATAAAAATAAAAGTCAAATTAGAGCTTTAAGTGAAGATAAAAAATGAGCACAATCTTAGAAAACATCTCTATGTCTCCTTTTGCTAGTGCCAGCTTGAGGGTTAGAAGAGGTTTTTTCTTCAAGTCAAAGGAGACCGGAGACCCTGGATCAGAGGCAGCCCTACTCTGAGTACTGGCACCAGCAACCAGAATACAGCTAGAGGCCATGGGGTGCCTGAATTTCCTGCTGCCATGTCAACATCAGAACATGGCATCTTCCCAAACATCCTTGACTTTTTCTCCTTCCCCACCCAGACACTCAACCACTCTTCAAACCCTCTCAAATACCTAGCATGTCCCTCCTCTTCTCTCCAACCCATTTCCTCTGTCTTATTCCAGGCCCCATAACCTCCTACCGGGGTCACTGCACTAGCTTCCTCCCTGATCTTTCAGCCCTTGCCCCACCCCAATCCTATCTCTGCACAGCAACAAAATGTACTTTCAAAACTACCACACTGACTGTGTCTCTCTTCCCTGTGAAACGGTCAAAGGCCTGTCACTGTTCTCAGGCTAGTCAAACTTCTTAGACCAGAAAACTTCTGTGAAGGGCTACAAAGTAATTATTTCAGGCTTTGTGAGCAAATGGATTCTGTTGCAACTACACAACTGTGCCATTGTAGCAAAAGTGGCTATAGAGAGTAAATAGATAAATGGGCATAGCTGTGTTTCAATAAAATTCAGCTTACAAAAACATGTAATGAGCCAGATTCTGCCAGCAAGCCATCATTTGCCAACCTCTGTTACTTAAACCAACCCATGATGCCCTGGGTGACTTAGCCACTGCCTCACAGAGGTTATCCTCACCAATCACCATGCTTAAATTTTTCATTTACAATCCAGCCACAAAGTATGACTCAGTTCCTCCAAACAGGCTATATTTTGTCAAACTCCCATCAAAATTCTTTCTTTTCCTTTTTTTTTGAGACAGTTGTTTTTTTTTGTGGGGTGGGGGGTCTTGCTCTGCCACCCAGGCTGGAGTGCAGTGGTGCAAAAGTGGCTCACTGCAGCCTTAACCTCCTGGACTCAAGCAATCCTTCTGCCTCAGCCCCGCAAATAGCTGGGACTACAATTATACACCACCATGCCTGGCTAATTTTTGTAGAGATTGGGTTTTGCCACGTTGCCCAGGCTGGTCCCCAACTCCTGAGCTCAGGCGATCCACCTGACTAGGGCTCCCAAAGCGCTAGATTGCAGGTGTGAGCCACTGCGCCCACCCAAACCTCTTCTATGCTGTTCCTTATGCCCATGCCTTTGTCTCAGTAGTTCTTACTCATTTTAGATGACTCAGCTCGGTCTTTGAAGGGAAATTTGGTAATGTCCATCAATATATAAACACATATACCCTCTGTTTGCTTCGCAATTCAACTTCCAGGAATTTGTCCCACAGACAAATTCAAACCAGTGCTCCAAGATGTACCTATGAGAATGTTTGTTGCAGTACTGTTTGGAGTGCTAAAGAAAATTGAAACAACCTGACTGTTGATCAGTTGGGGAGTGATTACATTATGGCACACGTCATGAACATTATACTGCTATTAAAAATAGTGTTGTAAAAAATAGAATAGATTCAGATATTCTGATTAGAAATGATTTCCGGCCGGGCGCGGTGGCTCAAGCCTGTAATCCCAGCACTTTGGGAGGCCGAGGCGGGTGGATCACGAGGTCAAGAGATCGAGACCATCCTGGTCAACATGGTGAAACCCTGTCTCTACTAAAAATACAAAAAATTAGCTGAGCATGGTGGCGCGTGCCTGTGATCCCAGCTACTCAGGAGGTTGAGGCAGGAGAATTGCCTGAACCCAGGAGGCGGAGGTTGCGGTGAGCCGAGATCGCGCCATTGCACTCCAGCCTGGGTAACATGAGTGAAACTCCGTCTCAAAAAAAAAAAAAAAAAGAAAAGAAATGATTTCCAAGATCATTAAGAAAGCAGGATGCAAAAGATTTTATATGACATAATTCCACTTGTGTAAAAAATAAGGATACACACATACACATAAGTGCTTGACATGTATAGGACATCTGAAATGATACACAAGAAATGTGACAGTGGTGTTACCCTTGAGGAATGGAACTGCAATTGAATTGTTGAGTCAGGGCTGCCAGGTACAGTGGTAAAGCTTGTACAGTGTGCAAGCCCACTTGGAGTCACATATCTAGACCATAATGCCAACAGTGCCAACCTGGAACTGTGCAACATAACAGAAGCTCTGATTTTAGAGGAGGGAAAATTTTCATTACCTGCTTTGATTATGCTATTCGAATTTTTACCACACCAAAGCTTAAAGCCTGAGAGTTAGCCCTAGATTTGAAGACTGCACTATAGCTATTTGTCAGCCTGCCAGACTGTGAATCCTTTGAGGGCAAAAAGCCTATCTTATTCACAGCACGGTGTAAATCATGCCATCAAAGAAAGGTGTAAAAGATACAAAGAGACTACAGATTAGCCTGATTTGGAACTGGATCTTGCCAGATAGAAAAGCAGGGAAGGGCACTTAAGCCAAAGGGAAGAGAAAATGCAAAGGCACAGACAGATGAAAGAAGTTGCACAGTCAGGAGGTGTTCAGAGTAATACAGAGAAATAAATTGCGAATGTGCAGGTGGGTATTTGATTTAACAAACAGTCACTGAAACCTACTGTGTGCCAGAAAGCACATTAGACAAGTCATGACATTCTGTGATTCCAGGGTTCCCAGGAAGGGAAAGAAGATGAGAATAAGCTCAGATTCCCTTAGTATAAGACAAACTGCCATTGGCATACTGGAGGTCAGAGGCAAGAGACAATTTCCAACTGGGACTATAACAGAAAGCTTTTGGGGAAGCTGGCATATGAAGAATGCTGTGCAAAAAAATGAGGAAGATTTCACCAGGCATAGATGGAACAGGGTAGTGCAGGGGTGGGAAACATCTTAAGCAAAGGGAGGGAAATGAGAGAGCCCAGGACTTGTTCAGAGAATTGAAGGACAGAGCCATGTGAGAGGAAGGCTGTAGAGAAAGTGGGTGAGGTTAGTTTGTAGATGGGAAGGGCTTTGAATATGAGGCCAAGGATACTGGCCAGTTTCCATGCCTCTGGTAGAGTCCGGGTTTCCAGCTGACATTCTCGGAAGCTGAGGGTCATTATCTAGGACATTAAGTGGCTAATGGGCCCACCCCAGTACCCTGTGCAGCCTGGAGCACAAATGTTTTCCAAATGCCATTTTTATCTCCTGGCAACAGTGAGGCCAAGCCCTCTGAGCTACAAGCCCAGTACTTGTGGTTCACTCTCCTCTCTACTGCTCATGGCCTAAAGCCTTAAGAACCATCTCCTCCTCATCACCCCAACCCAGCCCCAACCCAGCTTAGCCCTCTCCAGAAACAAAGCCAAGCTCACACCTGCTCTCTCTGACCTCATTTTTTCCCCACTAATTGATCAAAATACAATAATAGCAGGCAGCAGGAGAACTAGTCCCTGATGAACCCAGGGCTCAGGAGACAGCCTCAATTACTAATCCTGCACCAGCTGCTGGAGCCACCACGTCTCCTGGGTGCCCAGGAGGGTTGCCTGGTCCTGGATAGGGATGATGTCAGAATGGAGATGGTGGCTGAATAAGGACCAGCAGCTCATCTGGAGCCATGGGACAACAGGATCTGGTGCCCTGCCTTGAGTGGAGAGACCCACTGGCCATCCTTGGTGATGCTGAGGGACAAGGCCATTTGGAAGGCTCTGAGGACACCCTTCCCTGGCCCTTCTGCCATCAGCGGCTGATGCCTCCCCTTCCCAAACAGGTCTCCTGCATAGAACCTGCGGGAGAAGAATAATAGACCTTTTCCAGCCATCTTGACTAGGTCCGAGTCTAGCGCCACGCAAGTTTTTTCTCCATGACTCTTAGGGACTTAAGGCTGGGCACACAAATAACAATTCTCCCACCTCTGCTTGCCCTATCTGTGTCCAACTTCCATAGCTAACCTAACACAAGACTCACCTCCTCCAAGAAGTCCTTGACTGATTCTACCCTCCCTGGCTTGTATCTCTGCTAAATTTGTTTTTATGCTGAGCTACTCCCTGGAGTCCACAGAATTGTATACTGGTTTGCAGTGTTCTTTTATGGCTGTGAGCACCTGATGTATGCTTGTAAACTTTTTTTTTTTTTTTTGAGACAGTGTTTCGCTCACGTTACCCAGGCTGGAGTGCAATGGCGCGATCTCGGCTCACCGCAACCTCCGCCTCCTGGGTTCAGGCAATTCTCCTGCCTCAGCCTCCTGAGTAGCTGGGATTACAGGCACACGCTACCATGCCCAGCTAATTTTTTGTATTTTTAGTAGAGACGGGGTTTCACCTTGTTGACCAGGATGGTCTAGATCTCTTGACCTCGTGATCCACCCGCCTCGGCCTCCCAAAGTGCTGGGATTACAGGCGTGAGCCACCGTGCCCGGCGCTTGTAAACTTTTTAAGGGCAGTGCCATGTCTTCTCCTTGCTTGTGGGAAAAGAGAAAAGGCACAGAACTGGGAGCTGTACAAGAACAGATTTCAAGCCTGATCTCTGCCTCTAACAAAATGTATGACCTCAGAGAAGTCACTCAATCTCTAGGAGCATCTGCAAAATGGAGAAGATTGTAATCCCAGCCTCCCCAGACATGTTGAGAAGGGCCAATGGGGTTGTGCTGCCCCACCTCCTTACCAGGAACCTCCACCTCCCACTAGGCCTGCTATCCCCACTCCCCACAAACACTGTGCGCTCTCTGTAGGACTTTTACTTGTTTAATTAAAAATGATACAAAACAATATATGTGTTGATGATTTATTGCACCCACCAGGCAGCCGATACCACTTTTGGGACATGTTCTAAATAGAATGGGCTCCATGCTCAACAGAGAAATACATAGTAACAATACTTCTTAAAGTGAAAGTCCCTGGCAGATAGGCCAAGACACAGGCATGACCCGGGGATACCTTTTAGAACTTACTGGTCTTGCAAGACAGCCATACAGAAGCAGACCAGGTCTTGGAATCATCAAACAGTAGTTGGTTCAAATCCTACCTCTTCTTTGAAAGTGATCAGTTTTCCTCTGAGCCTGGGTTTCATAATCTGGGGATAATTCTACCTCAAAGTGTTGTTAGAAAAAATAGTAACAGTCTCTGTAAAATGTCTGGCACATAGTGGGTACTCAATTAACAGTAGCTATTGTTTTGCTGTTTGGGGGGTTGATCAGCTTTCTTGAGGATAATCTATATGCCATAAAATTCATCAATTTTAAGTGTATAATTGAATGACTTTTGACAAATGTATATAGTCATGTAGTCACCATAAAAATCATGATAATAACAATTCCATCACCCTAAACGCTTTCCTTGTGTCCCTTCTAAAGCAATACCCACCTCCTGACTCATGGTCTCTAGCAGCCACCAATCTGATTTCTGTCCTTATAGTTTTCCTCTTCTAGAAGTTCATATAAATGGAATAACACATTTGGGAGTCTTTTGTATCTTGCTTCTTTCACTTAGCATAATACACTGGAGATCCATCCATGTGGTTAAGTGTATCAGTAGTTCATTCCTTTTTATTGATGAGTAGTTTTCCACTGTATGGGTATACCACAATTTTTTGACAGTTTATCCTTTTGACAGTTTGATGGACATTTGGGTTGTTTCTATATCTGGCCTTTTATGAATATCACTGCTATAAATATTTAGTACTAAAGCTGTGGTTATTAGTTATTTGGAATCACAGAAAATCAGAGCTGGACAGGTCCTCAGAGATCACCAAATCTAGCACCTTCATATTGAAGATAAAGAAAATGAGCTCAGAGGGGAAAGCTCATGGTTTAACTCCCTGCCCCTCAAAGTGTAGCCCATGAATCAGCAGCATCAGCATCACCTGGGAGCTCGTTAGAAATGCAGAATTCAAGACCTCACCCTGGACTTAGTGAATCAGAATCTGCATTTTAGCAAGATCCCCAGGTATTGCACAGGCACATTCAAGTTTGAGAATCACTAGTCTAGCAGACAAGAAGTGAATTTGGGGTTAGATACTAGGTCACCTGACTCTTGGCCAAGAGCTACTGTCTTTGTATCACAATGATTGGCAGCGGGAGTAGTGGGCAATTAGGGCCAACAGCCTCAGGTTCTGAAGAGCTCCTCTAATCTGAGCCGGTCTGCTGGTTTAACTAAGGGCAGAGCTGCAGCTGCCTCTATGGCCTCTTGGGGACAGAGGGCCTCACGATGTCTGGGTCAGCTTAGGTCCCAGAGGTCCTGGGATCCTTAATTGAAAATCACAATTATTTATTTAGATGACACTGCTGTTAGCGTGCAGAATTAATGACAGCCATGTGGTCTAGGTGGAGGGGGGCAGAGAGGGAGGGCAAAATATTTCTGGGTGGGGCTTTCAGAGCCCAGAAGTGTTCCATAAATTCATCTCCATAGACATCCCTTAACCATGTTATGTTTGTTAAACAGATGCACAAAAAAGCATAAACACACTTTCCCTTAAAGCTTAAATAATAGCTATGAATTGTTTCCAGTTTTAACAAATTATAAAATAGTTTGTTGTTCTTATTGCAGGTTGAGCATCCAAATCCAAAAACACAAAATACAAAATGCTCCAAAGTCCAAAACTTTTTGAGTGCTAACATGATGGACTTTCAAAGAAAATGCTCATTGGAACTTTCTAGATTTGGGATGCTCAATTATAACTGCTAATATTCCAAAAGCTGAAAAAAATTGAAATCCAAAACACTTCTGGTCCCAAGCATTCCAGATAAAGGATACTCAACATGTAATTGGTGATAATTTTAGGATGATGGGTTTATAAGTGAAAAAAAATATTGCTGTCATGAAATTTTCTCTTACTCTGTAATTGGCTGTTACAGTGTGTGTCTTAGCTAGGAAACAAATGTGATTCACTGCAAGATGGGCCAAGCAGCAAACTCATCACTTAAGAGAGAAGGTATCTCTTTAAGGTGTCACCGATCTTTAGACATTTACTGGATGTCTATGATGTTCTGCCATCTGAAAGCAGGGGATAGGGAGACATGGATGAGGACCTGCTCTCTGACAGTTTATAGGCTAACGAAGTAGGGGACAAGATTAAGCTGACACATAAATAACCATACACAGCAACCTATCCATGACCAGAGAGTGGTACTAAGTGTTAGTACTTCTATAGCTCAGAGAGCAGAATACCTGTGACTGGACTGAGCAAGGTGAAAGAAAAGAAAAGAAAAGAAAAGAAAAGAAAGAGAAAGAAAGGAAGGAAGGAGAGAGAGAGAAGGAAAGAGAGAGAAAAAAAGAAGGAAGGAAAGAAAGAGGGAAAGAAAGAAAGAGAGAAAGAACGAGAGAAAGAAAGAAGAAAAAGAAAGAAAGGAAAGAAAGAAGGAGAGAGAGAGAATGCACCATAAAGGAAGAACAGCTTGAGCAGAGGTATGGAGGTGAAAAATCTACATGCTGCAAACAGTCCTTGTAAGGCCAGAGTGCAGAATGAAAGATGACAACGGCGTGAGAGAGATAAATCCAGAGATGGAATTAGGAGCCAGCACTCACACCAGGCTAAGAAGGCAGGACTTTCTCTTAAAAACAATAAAGGTCATTGAAGGGTTTATACAGGGGCTCAATGTGATCAGATTTGTAACTTACTCTTGAGGAAATTAGAGGCTCATAATGTATTAGATATAGGGAGAAGCAATTTGTGCATATGCAGTGTAGCCCATGAACACAATTGCCTTGTTGCTTGTTAGAAGCATAGGTTCCTGGGCCCCATTCTGGGCCAAATTAATGAAAGTCTGAGAATCTGCTTTAGTTGAATAACACTGATTTTAAGGCTCTGTTTTCCACAAGGGGAAACTGAGGCTTAAAATGACAAATGAATTTCCCAAAGGCCATACAGCTGGTAAGTGGCAGAGCCCAAACTGCCTGATTCCAAATACCATCCCAGAGCTCTTCCTTCACCAGACCCATTGAGAGTATTTTATTTTATTTAAAAAAACACTTCTATTATCCAGGCATTGTACCCCTAAGACATATCCAGTAGGACTATCCTATCCATAGCTTCTCCAGCAGGAAACATTCTGGTACTTTCTCCTCACCCATCTCCACAAGCTGCTCTCCAACCTCAACTCCCACCCATGCCATTCAATACAGGCCAGCCAAGGCCAGTTCACAACAGTCTTCTGAGGGTCTTCCTGTTGCTGTATATAGAACACTAATATGTCTCAGCATCTGCTGGATCCAGATGATGGATAGGTGATAGGTGTCACATAAGCAGATTAGGAGTAGAGAAGGAATAACTCAGTCTAATTGCATTTCATGTCACAGAACACTGAGATTTCATCAAGGGTCAAATTATGCAAAAGAATTATACCTTATTTGCAATCTTCCTTGATGTGTCCTGCCCTCCAGACCAAGACTCTTGGAACTCATTCTCACAGCTGGGCTAAGGGTAAAGGGGGCATGAAATCATACCTCCTGTTACAGGTGCCCCTGCTTTAAGTAAAGTGAAGATCCAAAATACAAAATGAGGAGTCAAATAATAATATGCAGCCCCTATGTAGCACTCTGTGCTAGACACTGTTCTAAGTGCTTTACATTTTTAACCCTTGTAACAAACCCATGAGATAATTACTATTATTGTATTACTCTCAGTTTACAAATGAGGAAATTAAGACCCCGAGAGGTTAAGTGACTGGCCTTGGGTCTTCAGGCTAGCAAGTAGTAGAGCTGACATTCAAACACAGGCAATCTGGGTCCAGAGCCCATGCTCCTAGCCACAATGCAAAACCTACTGTGTGCCAAACCCTGTGAAGGAAGCTGAATAAAAAGCTAAACCAGATCCAGCATCGAGGGAGCTCACAGTCTTAAAAAAAGGACATAGTAGTCAACACAGACAATAACAACAGTGTAATCAGTGCTGGAAAGAGAAGCCTAGGGCTCCGGAAGCCCAGAAAAGATTTCCCTGAACCCACACTAGGGATCAGAAAGGCATCCTGAAAGAGGAGGTACCTGGGTTGCCCTTGAAGGATAATCAGCTGCCAATAATTGCTCCTCAGGAGGCAGTCATTAGTGTTTCCCGTGCTTGGGCCAGCTCTGGTCCTGATAATCCCTTCCCTTCTTAATTGGATCTGTTCTTCACAACTAGATCCTGGCCCCAGTGAGAGAAAACTCAGCAAAGCCCTACTTCCTGGGTTCTGAATATTCAGTTCCCATTGGAGGCTCCATCTTAACAGTCCCCCAAACGTCCGTGACTACACTGTGGAAGAGTATTTCAGTAAACCTTCCAACTAAATACAATTCAATTATGTCCCCAGATCCCAAATAGAATGATTCTCTTCCCCTCTCTTTTTTAGAATCTTTATGGAGAAGGGAGCACTCATGGGACACTGGCTTAATCCAGTTACTGGAAGGTTTCAGCAAAGGAGAGGAATAACAGGGAAGTGGACAATAGCCCCTAGGTTTCTGCCCAAATTATGAGGAGGACAGTCCTCAACTG
This sequence comes from Sapajus apella, assembly GCF_009761245.1. NCBI lineage: Eukaryota > Metazoa > Chordata > Mammalia > Primates > Cebidae > Sapajus > Sapajus apella. The sequence continues at coordinate 35,526,761 of NW_022436976.1, read as the reverse complement.
AGATTATGAACAAAGGATAGCATGTCTTGGCTGAGGCAGTGTGAGTAGCTGAAAACATGCCTAGGGAGTATGCCAGCTGTGTTAGTCTTCCATCTGGAGTCCTTTGAACATACAAAAAGGTAACTGTGGCTTGATGTTCATTTTCAGGGGCACCCCATGCAGAGATGGCAGCCCAACCCATCTCTGGGATTTTATCAAGCACTCCCAAGGCTAAGTACTGAATGCAGGAGAAGACCAGAACTGCCCCCAAAGGAAGGGGGAAGTCCAAATGAACATGACTTTGGCCTGTCTTACAAATAGACTTGCATGAAGACAGAGTTCTGGGCACTAGGAAACTGAGGGTTGGCTAAAAAGAAATGGGGGGGAAATGATTGAGATTCAGCTTCTGGGCTCATCACTTTCTCAGAGTCTCAGTTTTCTCATCTGTGAGTTGAGGCTAATCATCTGTGATAAGCTCATTCCTAGCTCACAGAACTGTTAAGGGAATTGGATAGGATAATGGCTGTGAATTCTCTTTGTAAGTGGATTCAAGGTACAAATGTGAGTTTACAATAATAAAGTCCAGTTTTCCTTGTGCTCAATCACTTATCCCCATTCAGGAATACAACTATCCTTTTGCTTGTTTACACCTATCATTTTATCATCATGGGTATTTTTTTTATTGTATACAATTTCTGTAAGGTGGATAGGACAGGTATCCTCCCATTCTATAGACAAGAAATCAGGAGCCCAGAGATGTGACTCAAATATAATCCAGGGCATTTTCTTCTGCATCAAATTCTCTACATAGGAGGAATAAAAACAATTAATATATATATTGCTTTATTAGTTTATAATTGACAAAGCACTTTTCCTTAGATGTTTCTTGATTATCCCTGCAACCCTGGAAAAGGGAAAAGTCGCCCCTCATTTTATGAGACAACTGATAGTCCTAGAAGCAGGAGCAGCAAGGACAATGCTACACAATCAGAAAGAGACAAAGCCAGAACTGGAACTCAGCCCTTCCAGTTGCTTCTCTCAAGTGTCCAGCTCAAGCCATTCCTAGGCAGAAATTCCTTCTGGTCAGTGGTTTCAGAAGTCGGGAAATGGATTTTAGCTTTTGGTTTCTGATCTTGATTGACTTTGACTAGTTGAAGTGAAGTCTTTCGAACTTCGAGTGTGCTACTCTGTAAATGGGTACCCCTCCTCTGCAACCGTTCTGAGCCCCACATAGACTCCATCATTGCCTGTGACACTTGAATGTACCTGTTTATTTCCATGTCTCACCTGTGGCTAGCCTGAGAACCCTCGGAGAGCAGAGACTCTCTATCTTACCCATCCTGTGGCCCCAGTGTCTACTCATAAAAGCCTGCCATAAATGACTTTATAGTATTATACAAGTCACTCATTGATTTAGATTTCTGTTCTCCTATCTATAAAATGAAGGAGTAGTGGGAGGAGCAATCTCTCTCTAAGATTCTTCCAGCACGAAAACTTGGGTTTCTTGAGAATTATGTTTCCTCTACCTATCAAAATCTCACTCACCTTCCAGTGCCAAGTCAGCTCCCATCTGCTCTCAGAGAATTTTTTAAACCCTGACAGGCCTTTGGGGCCAAAGCAGTGACTATCTGAACCATTCATCAGACTTTAGCCCATACCATGTCATTCTATTACCTGTTTCCTGAGTACGTGTACCTTGTTTCCACACATTGGATTGTGTAGCTTATTCCTACAACTGTATTGTAGCTTCAGAGCAGGAGGAGCAGGAGTCACACACTACCCTTCTATTTTTCCCTCCCTGTGTGCTAACTTCAGCCTTGAGTTCATGGGTGGGAATCAGGAGAGCTGGGTCCTACTTCTAGCTTCTTCATTGACTCTCTATGTGACCTTGGACAAGTAACTAGGCCCCTGACCCTTAGTTTCCTTTGGTGTAAAATGGGACTAACATGACCTATTTTTAAGATTATTGTAAGAATAAATTTGAATAACAAGTAAAAGCACTTTGTAAATTATAATAGTCTTACAAAGGATTGTGCAGTGTAATTGGTACTCTGGTATGGCTGTTATTGAGTACCAACCGCACTATGGTACTATGGACTATGAAAGAATAAAAACATGCATGTTTTTACTTATTTTAGTTTATTCTTTTATTAAAGTTTTCGAAGTATTAAAAGAGATTCCAGATGAATATAAAGGTGAATAAGACATGGCCTCTACCCTGAAAGGCTTCACTGACTACAGGAACATCCTAGTGAAAACAGATCTGAATTTAGTCAGATACTTGGGCTTGAATCTCAGTTCTGTCACTTACAAGTTGTGTGACCTTGGGTCAAGTCATTTTACCTCTCTAAAATCCAGTTTTCTTACATTTATGAGAAGGGTGAACCAGGCCATCCCTTCCAGCTCTAAGAGTCTCGGGTTTCATAAGCATGAGAAAAATCATGACAACTTTTCAAACTCTAGTAGATCAGGGTAGTGGAAAAGGATACATGATTAACTTCTGAGTGGCTGCTGTCATGCATAGGAAACAGAAAAGTGTACCATGCCTTAAGTGGAAGACACTGTCCTCAAATAGCACATCTCATGAGCACCACCAGACTCTGGCCTGCCTGTGCCCTTTATTGAGGCGGTGAGGCAGAGGCTGTTTCAGCACCATGGATAGCTCCATAGTGCTGCCCTCATGGCCTGGAGCCTAAACAGGCCTTTCCACCACCAACCAGATGTTCCTGCTTCCTCAGCCAGCTTAAGGCTAAAACAAACCTTTTCAACCAGGGTTTATCAGAGTTTCTAAATTACATACTGGGAAGAAATTTAATTGGTTTAATTAAGAAAGTTTATTTCATGGTAATTCAGTTTTGTTATGCTGCAAGACTTAATGTGTCCTCTGGTGGGAGCGTCTGTTATAAATATTCATTGCCTCACTCAAATACCCTCTCCTGGCCCTAATCTCCCTCCCCTACCCCATAGAGTTTGAAAATGTGTCTGAAGAATATTGAGGAAAGTGAGGCCTTCCTGAGCAAGGACATCAGTCCAGGACAAGGTCAACTGAATTCAGTGTGGAAAGGATAGAAGGTTGGAGCTAAAAGGGACTTTACAGCTATAGTGTGCTGCTCCTGCATCTTCCCAAATAGGGAACTTGGGCTTGGAGGGAAATGAGAAAGGGTAGGTAACACACTTAGTCAATGGCAGAGCTAGATGTAGGGACCAAGTCTCCTGATTTCCAATCCACTGCTTTTGTCTCACAAATTCTAAATTTAAACTATTTTAAAGCTAACTCTAGAAATCATCTGGTCAGCTTTCTTACACACAGAAGAAAAAACTAAGGCCTAAACAGGAAGCTAACTTGTCCTAAGCCACATTCAAACCCATCTACCTCCATTCTTCTGCAGGATTCCCCAAGCCCTGAGAATCATGCAACCTCTGCTGGATTACCTCCAGTGAAAAACAGCTTAGTATTACATTTGTGCACCTAACGCAATTCATAGTAAGGGGATGAAATTGAAATTTGACATTACTTTTCCTTGAAGGAGTTTATAGTCTAGTTGGGGAAAGGACATAAAATGAAAATATGAGGCATAAATGACAATAATGGGCCAAGCTTGGTGGCTCATACCTTTAGTCCCAACACTTTGGGAGGCCAACATGGGTGGATCACTTAAGGAGTTCAAGACCAGCCTGGCCAACATGGCAAAAACCCCATTTCTACTGAAAATACAAAAATTAGCTGGGTATGCTAATGCACACCTGTAACCCCAGCTACTTAGGAGGCTGAGGCATGAGAATCACTTGAACCCAGTAGGCAGAGATTGCAGTGAGCCGAGATCATACCATTGCACTCCAGCCTGGGCAACAGAGCAAGATCCTGTCTCGAAAAATCAAATAAAAATAAATGATAATGATGAGCACCCCTTATGCATTGCTCAAACTACTCAGTTTCTCTACTGTGTCCTGATCTCTCTTGCATCTGTGCCTTTGTACATGGACACCATTCCCAAATACAGCTGCTTTGTCAACCCCAACTCATTTTTCAAGACCCTGGAAAATCTAATCTCTCCCCTGACACACACAGCCATGACTAAGTCCTTCTCTTCTGCATGCCCCACTACCTGTGAAGCACTTAGTCATGTTTGTGTGTGTCAGGGGAGAGGTTGGAAATACTATCCTCTACCATCCTTTCTCATAGCATTTATCATGCTGAACAGTTACTTTTTTCGCTTGTCTGTCTCCCTACCAGGGTAAGCTCCTTGGACTCAACAGTGCCAAGAGCATTGTCTGGCAAAGACTAGAAGTTCAGCAAATAGTAGCTAAATGGATGAGTGTGAAACTGATTTAATGTGGAGTTTCAGCTCACTGGGTTATAAACCCAGAATAGTTTTATTTTTTCAATAATTGCTACCAACTGTGCTCTGCTGAGCCCTCCCTTTTCCTGCTGGGTAGCAGACTGCCTTAACAAACTCAATCTGAGGCCGTAACTTTTCAGTCACTTTCAGCTATTAGAAAAATTTCATTGGGTTCTTTAGGATTCAATCCTATTTACTTATATTTTGCATGCTTATGTTTGATTCAAAGTTATTCCTACCCAGCCCCTGTTATTCTCTGCCTCCTCCCCTCACCATCCCTAATCCAGTTCCAGCATTTGCTCCACTCACCTCCTCCCTCTTCCACTGCTCTTGCATTGGGGTGTGAGAAGAGAGACAGGAGTATCAGACTTCTGGTGTAACAGCTCACAGTGAGACAGTCCTCTCCTAATTGTGCCCTAGCTGCTGATCTGATTTGTTGTCTGTGGACTCCTTACAGGTGCAGGGTAGACCCCCATAAACTCTACTGATGGGGGCCCTCCCTGACCAGCCCGTATGTACTGCCAATCCCAATTGAGCTTTGTCTCATTATTGACTGACACCTACTATCACAGTCTCACAAACCCAGTCCCCTGATGCCCCTCACTGTATGAGGTCTCTCATCTCATCCAATCTCTGCGGGGAAGAAAGCCTTGTCCCTTTTGTCTGGCCAAACCACCACTCTTCTCTCTCCATACTCTTCCTTTACTATGGCAGAACGAGGTCAGGTAGTTAAATAAGAAACACAATGTCAGTCTACTTTTCCTTGGGGAAAAGTTCAATCCTTTGTCTCTCCCAGGGAAATGGGACAGAAGAAAACAGCTTTTTCTCCTCTTCTAGGGAGAAGAGGTCATAGTATGGCTGGTTTTTAAAACCAGGAGCCCCTCAGCTAGTCCTGTGAGAAGGTGGGCACCATGACTCTTAGTCTCTTTAACACGCAAAAACTTTGTGCGGTTTTTTTTCAAGCACAAACTTTAGGTCAATTTCTAGTTCAGGGCAGGAGGGATGATATACTCTACAGTTCACGCTACCGTTCACACTATTTCTTGGAATTGAGGCTAGCACAAGAGAGGTTTTGAAAACAGTGTTCCTTGTGGGTAAACAGAAGAAACTTCCTTAAAGCAACAGTCTGAAGTTGAACCTTGAAGATTAGAAAGAATTAGAATTGCTGAAGAAAAAAGGCGATCTCAGCATGGGGAAGAGGAAAAGGAATCATCATGACATCGTTCAGGAGATAGCACAGTGTTCAGTAGCGCATAGTAGGCACTGAACAAATAAAATGAATTAAACTGCTCCACTTGCAACTAGAAGCTCTTTCAAAAAAAAAGCAGGGACTGTGTAGCTGGACAGGCTGAGTTCAGACCACCACCCTCCAATTAATTTGGCATTTTCTCTAAGTCATTCAATCTCTCTGAGCCTTTCTTCCCCAGATTTTTTTAAAAGGATAATAAAACCATTTAGAGAATTGTTATGAGAACTAACAAGGTGCATAACACATTGTAGCTGATAAAATGCCATGTGTCCACCAAATAGATTTATTTTTCTCCTAGGCACACAGTTGCCACAAGGAACCAGGAGTCTGAATTCTGGTCAATAGAATGTGGGCAGAAGTGAGGTATGCCACTTCCAGCGTTGGCCCCTAAACCTCCCAAACAATCTTCCACACTTTTCCCTTGCCCCTGTCAATGAGGCTGAAAGTGAAAGAATCCAGGAAGGTAAAGTTAGAAAAGATCTGTTCCCAAGAGCCACTTGGTCTACCACTGGCTATGGTGGTTGAGAAATAATTTTGTTGTTTAATCCAGTGGGATTTGAAGGTTGCGTGCTCCAACAGCAAGCACTTTACTTCAACTAATACACACATATAAAGTACTTGGTAAATGTTGGCCATTATTGTTAATCATATTTTTATATCACACTTTAGTTCACAAGTACTTTTTATTTCTTCATGTAATTGATTCTCACAGTGCCCTTGTAAATGAGTATGGAGAACAGAGAATACTGCCCCATTTTATAAATGAGGAATCTGAGATCAAACCACACAGTGAATGGAGGTGCCCACTAATTACACACAAGCAAGGAAGTCACATGACCAAGATAAAAACCATTATACTTGACTGAAGGCCCCTCTTACTCTGCCTGAATCTGAACAGTTGTTCTGCTGGGTCACATTACTAGATCTAGCCCCACTGGGACCTTTCTAGTCCACAGAGCAACAGTGCCAGGTAGAAACGCAAATTTCTTAGGGTCAGTGGCAAAACAGAAGAAGTTAGTAATTCCTAACAAGGCTTCAGTATAAGCAGATAGACTGGCTATCAGATACTAAAGTCAGGTGAGGTAACATCATCATTGATTCAGAAGACCATATGCCACCATGGGAAGAATGAGGAGATGTGGATTCTAGTTATAATTCTACCATCATCTTGCTAAGCAGTCTTTGGCAAGTCACTGTGCCTCTCTGGACTTTAGTTCTGAATCAAAGTCTATAGGGCAACATCAGGACTTAGGGATCAGACTTTCCCAGGAGGACTGGAGTCCCCTTGGTTGCAGAGCGGTAGAATATCCCAACTCCAGGGGACCTCAGGGTTTCCCCCTAGAGGCCAGCTGAGAGTGAGCCAGCTCCAGCACCCACCCTCACCCCATGCAGCTCTTCATGCTCCAAAATCCCAGGCAAAAGGCATCTGTCACCAAAACAAGTGGCCCGCCTTTCCAGTGGGTAGCAAGAGCTGGGAACAAATGGTGTTTTGTCTAAACAATTGTTTCCAACAGCAATTCGTTTTCCAGGATGGCTTTTTTTTTTAATTATGTTGGTTCCCTAATTAGGTTGAGACACAAAAATAATTTCCAATGTACAGATAACAAATGCCTCCATCTAAGGGAATCAGCTGCCCTCAAACTGCCAACCCTGGTGAATCACGACCTGCCAGGGATGGAGGAGCCTCAGAACCAGAGACCACAATGTGGGATCTTAAGAGGAGAAGGTCTTGCAAAAGGTCACACACAAATTAGAGACCACAGACAATGCACTCTTGACTCTGAGTGTAATGTCTGGCTGGTAACTTACTAATATAAATATTATCATTATTGTCATTTCTATTGTTATTATTTTAGAACCAGACAGAGCTAGGCTTGAACTCTGAGCCTCTATTTACTAGTTCTATGCTCCTTTTTAAGCATCAATTTTTTTTATCTGCAAAATGGGTAAATAATTTCCATCATTTCAGGATGATCAAATGAAAAAAAACTATGTAAATTGCCAGGCCCTTGGTAAGAGACCTAACTTTCTTAATTAACATTTACAAATAAGTAGAAAAAGACCCAGAGGAAAAAAATAGCACTGTGTTTAAGAGCACAGATCTACAGCTGGACTGTAGGTATTTGAACCCAGTTTACCGTTTGTGAGCTGTGTGGCCTTAGGCAAGCTACTTACCCTCTAGCACCTCAGTTTCTTCATCCTCCAAATGTGGATGATAATGATTACTATGATAGTGATGATGGTGGTGATAATTTATATGTCATAGTATATGACATATAAATTATCTCATACTATATGAGAATAGATGCATACAGTTAAGTATTACAAAAGTGCTAGCGATTATTAATTCCAATTTTGCCCCACTCCTGCTAGGTCATGAACTCAAGTTTCAAGCTATGAGTCCTGAGCTCCTTCTGGCCTCTGACAACAGCTGCCTAGGCCATGGGACAGAGTGAGGAGAGAGGGGTCTCCCCCAGCTTTCCACCAGCCCTGCCTCAGTTCTGTGCCAGATCTTGCTCTCCCATCTCTCGGTTGTGTGACTTGAGCAAGTCCCCAGGCCTCTCTCTGAGTTTCCTCGCCTCCTCTGTAAAGGGGGTACAATAATTTTTGCCCTCCCACCTTCCAGGTCACAATGAGAACCTGGTGTGAAAATTCTTTGAACGCTGAGCAGGAGTGAAGCAAAATTGAAATTCATAATCGCTAACACTTTTATAATACTTACTGCATACATCTATTCTCATATAGCCCCATGATATATGAATTATCACCACCACAATCCCTATCATAATCATCATCATCCACATTTGGAAGATGGAGAAACTGAGGTGCTAGATGGTAAAATGTGCTAGTGGCTGAAAGTGGACCTACGAGCCACATGAACCAATGTGATGAGTGAGAGCAGATAACTGCACGGCTAGCTCCGAAGGTGGGCAGGAAAAGCAAAGGGTGATAACTTTAACTGAATTGATTTCACCTGTAGGGCCATTAACTTAATGCCTCCCACTTGGTTTGGAGCAAAGCCAAGCCTGGTTACAGCTACTTGCGCCTATTGCCTCTGCTGCACAGAAGATTAGAGAGAAGAGAGCCACAGAGGAGGAGGCCAGTCAGGGTCAGGACTCGGGTAAGATGAGCAAGGTGCCTAGGGTGCAAAATTTAAGGAGGCTCCCACCCTCCAGATTGTGGAAGTGCCTCCTTGGTGCCTCACTTGCCTTATCCTAGCCCTGACCCTGGGATGAAAATAGGCCCCAGCCTGGGGATCAGGACTCCTGTGTTGAGGTCCTGGTTCTGCTACTTACCAGGCAATTATGGAACTGGATTTACATCCTCCCAAAAATAGAGGTGTGTATCCCTACATTCAAGAGTGATGTGAGGACTAGATGAGAGGTGCTGAGCTCACGCAGTAATGGCAGCCTTTAGTGACCACCTGCTCTGCAGATAAGGCGATATGCTCTCTACCTGCTCTCAACGTCAAGGTGGGCTGCGCTCACCAGCCTCCCCTTTACCCCCACTCCATAGCCCAACCTGCTGTTCACTCTCAGTCCAGGCCTCACACCCCCACACAGGCTGCTCTTACCTTCTCTCCAGGCCACGGGGATCCTCCTCTTCTCATACCTGCCTGTCCCAGTCTTCTACCTTTCCTCCTCTAATCACCAAGCTCCTCCTTGCATCCCTGCCCCATTAGCTCCACAGGACACACATGAGCCGCTCTTGCCCGGGAATCATTTTCTGTGTTCTGGCCTCAGATATCCAGCAAGAAGGGTGTTATGGACTTAATTGTGTCCCCCTAGAATCCATTCGTTGAAGCTGTAACCTCCAATGTGACTTCATTTAGAAATAGGACCTTTAAGGAGCTAATTAAGGTTAAATGAGGTCATGAGGATAGCACCCTAATCCAATAGGACTAGTATCCTTATAAGAAGAGGAAGAGATGCCAAAAGTTTGCACCCACAGAGAAAAGGCCCTGTGGGGACACAACCAGAAGGTGCCCATCTACAAACCAGGAAGAGAGCCCTCACCAGAAACCAACCCTGATGGCATCTCCATTTTGGACTTGCAGCCTCCTGAACTGTGAGAAAATTAAGTTCTGCAGTTTAAGCCTGTGGTATTCTGTTATGGCAGCCTGCGCAAGCTGATACAAAGGGCCTGTGACACATTTCACATGTGATCTTGGATGGTCATTTCCTTTCTCCAAGACTCTTTCTATAACTGGGAACAGGAGTTAGCATGGCTGGGGGCAAATTAGGAATGTTCTAACAGAGAAAGTGATGCTCAAAACTTACCAGATGCCGGCAGGAAGGGTGAATTCTTTGCTGGGTAGTTTTCCACCAGCAAAGCCACAAATGCTTGAAAGAGCTGAACTGCACTGCCAGGGAAGAAGCTATGTGTGATGAGCCTGAATGGCAGGGCCAGGTTGTGGGGGTCCTGCTAAGCCATGCAAAGGGCTATCTCCTTTCTGAGGGCAGAAAGGAACCACTGAAGAGTTTTGAAGAAGAGAGTGACATGGTCTGTGCTTTAGAAGGGCCACTGTGTCTATTATGTGGGACCTGGATTGGAAAGGCAGGGAGGAAGGTGACTGGAAAGCCCGACAAGGGGTGCTGCAGGAGGAGGGGCATGTGAATGACACCAGGAGACAGAATGGATGGGATGTGCTTGTCTGGATGGGGTCAGGGAGGTTAGGGATGTTGTGTCCCATTCCCTACTCATGCAGTGGCTTGGTGGGCTGGACCGGGGTAGAGAGCGGCTTATGGATGTGAAGGTACTTTCTACATTGGGGGGTTGGAGGGCTGTTTTCCACCCCAACACAAACAAAATGCTAGATACATGATAGATGCTTGAAAAATATTGGCTTGACCAAGAAGCAGCTTATCTGCTCCTTCTGGAATCTCTGCCTGGTTCAGCCCACCTGCCTCCCCTCCTGCCTCCACCATGTCCAGCAAGGTGACCCAGAAGTCCTACAAGGTGTCCACCTCCGGACCCCGGACCTTCAGCAGCCGCTCCTACATGAGTGCGCCTGATACCCGCATCAGCTCCTCAAGCTTCTCCTGAGTGTGCAGCAACAGCAGCTTCGGGGTGGCCTGGGCGGAGGCTATGGTGGGGCCAGTGGCATGGGAGGCATCACCATCATCATGGTCAACCAGAGCCTGCTAAGCCCCCTTAACCATGCACACCCAGGAGAAGGAGTAGATCAAGACCCTCAACAACAAGTTTGCCTCCTTCATAGACAAGGTACAGTTCCTGGGGCAGCGGAACAAGATGCTGGAGACCAAGTGGAGCCTCCTGCAGCAGCAGAAGATGGCTCAGAGCAACATGGACAACATGTTTGAGAGCTACATCAACAACCTTCAGTGGCAGCTGGAGACTCTGGGCCAGGAGAAGCTGACGCTGGAGGCAGAGCTTGGCAATATGCAGGGGCTGGAGAAAAAGTATGAGGATGAGATCAATAAGTGTACAGAGATGGAGAATGAGTTTGTCCTCATCAAGAAGGATGTGGATGAAGCTTACATGAACAAGGTGGAGCTGGAGTCTCACCTGGAAAGGCTGACTGATGAGATCAACTTCCTCAGGCAGCTGCATGAAGAGGAGACCCGGGAGCTGCAGTCCCAGATCTCAGATGTGTCTGTGGTGCTGTTCATGGACAACAGCGCTCCCTGGACATGGACAGCATCATTGCTGTACAAGGAGATCGCCAACCACACAGCCAGGCTGAGGCAGAGAATATGTATCACATCAAGTATGAGGAGGTGCAGACACAGGCTAGGAAGCACAGGGATGACTTGTGGCATGCAAAGACTGAGATCTCCGAGATGAACCGGAATATCAGCCCGCTCCAGGCAGAGCTTGAGGGCCTCACAGGACAGAGGGCTTCCCAGGAGGCCACCATCACAGATGCTGAGCAGCGTGAGGAGCTGGCCATTAAGGATGCCAACGCCAAGCTATCTGAGCTGGAGGCCGCCCTGCAGCAGGCCAAGCAGGACATGGCGCGGCAGCTGTGTGAGTACCAGGTGCTGATGAATGTCAAACTGGCCCTGGACATTGAGATCGCCACCTACAGGAAGCTGCTGGAGGGCGAGGAAAGTCAGCTGGAGTCTGGGATGCAGAACGTGAGTATCCATACGAAGACCACCAGCAACTATGCAGGTGGGCTGAGCTCGGTCTATGGAGGCCTCACAAGCCCCAGCCTCGGCTATGGCCTGGGCTCCAGTTTTGTCTCTGGCATGGGCTCCAGCTCCTTCAGCCACCCCAGCTCCACCAGAGCCATGGTTGTGAAGGAGATTGAGACTCAAGATGGGAAGCTGGTATTTGAGTCCTCTGACGTCCTGCCGAAGTGAACAGCTGCGGCAGCCCCTCCCAGCCTACCCCTCCTGCAGTTGCCCCAGAGCAGGGAGGGATGCCGCTGTGCAGGGGAGCACAGGGGACGGGAGACCCACCTGAGGCTCAGCCCTAGCCCTCAGCCCACCCGGGGGAGTTTACTGCCTGGGAACCCCTACTTGCCCATGCTTCCCGCTACAAAACAATTCAATTGCTTTTTTTGGTTTTTGTTGTTGTTGTTGTTTTATCCAAAATAGAACCTCAGCTAGCTCTGCCAAAAAAAAATACATATATATTGGCTCAATAAATAAATATGAAGAAATGAAATGTTAAGGTTACCACCTTGGTCACACTCTTGGTCTAAAATGGAATCTCAGTTCCCAATAATGAAGCTGGAGATCCCTTCAATTATCTCTTTGACCTTTCAACCAGCCATACCCCAGCAGGACCAGAACCAGAACTCAGATCTTCCTACTCAGGGAACATTTGCTACAGGACTGATGCTTTCCCACTCAATGCCTCATTTAATTCCTGCAACAGCTGTCTGAGGGAGAGGGGATCAGCCCCATCTTAGAGATGAGGAAACTGGGGCTCAGAGAGCCTCAGCAGCTGGTTCCAGGCCACCTTCCTTCACTCCATCCCATGATTTCTTGTTTCCTTGAAGGCTGTGAACTCTTCACCTTTGATAGAGAACAAGAACAAATTCCTGGAAGTCCTCTGCTGCACCATTTGGCTGGAAAATATTTCTTTAAAAAGATATCCTGTCATCTTCTCCCTTTTTCTTCATATTTCAGAGTCTCGGGCTACAGCTCTTAACTTAATCTGCTGGAAAATATAGCCTAGCCATGTATCCTGTCACTCTGATCTGAGGCACAGCTCTCAACCACAAATTATTTCCACTTCTCATTAAGAATATCCATTCATCACTTCCTATCCGGAGCCCAGTTATTCCTCCCTGAAACATATAATTAGAATAAAATTAAAAATTCAGAGTGTCAGAATATTTCCTGGCCTGACCCCTTATTGTTACATGGGGAAACTGAGGCCCAGAGAGGAAAACAGGCCAGCCCAGAATCACATAGCCACTCCAAGGACTTAAACCCCTATCTCCTGACTCCCCCTCCCACTTTCCTCCTACAGTCCTTGTATACTGTAAATGAAATAAAAAACTACATGCAGGTCACCCTTGTCAGTTTGCTGTTTTGTTTGAGATGGATTCTATGTGGTTTCATTATCGAGGTTCTGAGCTGCCCACTGGGCTCTTCCTTCACTCACTTGCTTCTAAAAGGGAAAGAACCATGTAGCAGAAATACACACTAACATGGTGGTGCAAAGACCCCACAGAACAAGAAAAGGTGAGCAGAAAGGGATTTGGAGCAGTTGAAAAAAGGTGGGAGCCAAAGAGCAAAGAAACAAATGTTCTGCTATTTTGAACATCTACTCATCTCAGACACTGCATTACACAAGGTGCGCTCATGTTCTTGTTTAATCCTCGTGTTGACCCTATGAGGAGATTATTAAGACCCCTGTCTTAAAGATTAGCAGATTGAGGCTCAGGGAGAGTAACTTGTCCAAGGTAACTTGGCAGTGGGGTGGAAGGGTTCACAGTCTGTTTAACCCCAAGTCCAGCACTCAGTCTGTTATACCCGGCTCTCCCTGATGCACAGATTATGTGCCCTTGGGTAGGTCTTTTCCCTCGGTGGCCCTCAGTGACCCCATCTAGAAAATGAAACAAGTATAGCTTCATCATTGGAGAGAATCAAGAAAATAGAACAGTAGAGACACTGTTAGAAAGAGGCAAAGGGAGCATTGAGCCTCTCTGCCAACTGAAACCATTAACAGAAAACTCTGCTGATCGGAGCAGAGGTGGGTTTGTGCACGTATCCCGTGCCATCCCCACCCTACCTCCCAGGTGTCCACTTTAATCTGACTCAACCTCTCCCAGGTTGCTCCTTGGCTCTTTAGAATGTCCCCCCCTACCCTCCCTTCCTACCAAGGGTAGGGCCTCTGCTGGGTTTCCTCTTCCCTTCCCTTGGCTCTGAGACTTTTGAGGCCCTCCCTTAATGCCAGCCCAGCAACAGGCTCACAACCTCCCTTCCTGCCAGGGAGGCCAGGACAGGGAAGGGAAAGGGGAAGGGAAGGATCCTTCCCAAAATGCCCTGTGAGCAGAGCCGAGTCATGACCATACTAGGTACTGAAATTTCACAGTCATTCAAGTATGTGTGAGGCCCTATGCAGGGACAGAGAAAAACAAAACTGCAAAAGAAAGAGCATTAACCTATTGAGCCTCAGTTGCCTTATTTGTAAAATGGGCACAGTGTTCCTCATTTAATCCACACACAACCCTATGAGGTAAGTGTAATTGTTAACACCCCATGAAAGTTCTGCCAAATTCATAGGAAGTGCTCAGTACAGTTATATTACACAAAAGCACAATCCCTGCCCTCAAAGAGCTCCCATCTTCGTGAGGAGGTTGTGTACCCAAGAAACAATGTTTGCTACCATTCATTAAACAATTCCTCTTTCCAGGCACTCAATCTGCGGTATTTCTAACCTTCACAGAATCCTGTAAGACAAGTCCTAGCATCTTCCCTTTGGCACTGAGGAAACTCAGGCCCCTAAAAACTTCCTTTGGGTCACTCAACTAGGATTCCAAATATTAATGCCTCCTCTCAGCCCACTCGTTACAAAGTAGAAATGAAGAATCTCCAGAGTTGACGTCCAGGCCAAAGTCTGTATTATTCATCATTAGCTCCTTTGGAGGCCTGAGATTGAGACACTAGAAGAAATCAAGCCAGGAGGAAGTTCTAGCCAGCCAGCTGGGGGCTGGCCCAGAACTGTAAAGGCCTCCAAGGCAAGTGGGCAGCCACGCTGGAGAGTGCCCACTTCATGGAGTTTTTAGAAGAAGCCATTTGGAAGGGCCAAGCTTACCCCCTACAGAGCCTCTGGGAAGGTCTGGCAAGACCTACAAAGAAGCTGGGGCCATACCCAGGTGGCAGAGAATTCGGCCTCACCTGGTGACTGTGAGGATGGAGAGGAAGGGATGGCCTGTCAACAAGCATCCACAGGACTATCCACTTCTTCAACCCTTTGGGGGACATGAGGAAAATGCCTGAAGCCCCGCCCTCCTGGAACTCTCCTCTCTGTGGGAGGGGCCCTAAATTCAGGAGAAGGGAATAAATTATTCTCATAACAACCCCATAATGCAAAAGTGATCATCAATCCTGATTTTCAGATGGGGAAACAAGGCTCTAAGAGGGGAAGCAATTTGCTGCAAGTCACACAGATAATGACACTAAGCCCCTCTAGTGTTTGCCCCTCTGAGCCACGTCACTCATCCCCTCCTTATCCACTTTCTCTTGTTTTTATAAAAGGAGAGGAAGGAACATATGGACCTTCACTGTGGTGTTCCTATAGGCTGGCTGCATGAGATGCACTCCTAAAGATTTTTAAACATACTGATCCCCAGATCCTGCCCACGAAGATAATGATTCAGATGGTTTGGACAGAGCCTCCAAATCTGTACTTTTAAATAAGTTCTGAAATAATTTCCAGTTTTCAGTGGCGGCTAAAAGCAAGAGGACTCCCTTGAAATATTCCTTGTTTCCTACCCTAGCCCAAGGCCAGTGAGTAGCATGAAAAGGTCATTTCCTATAGCATGAGTTGAGAGTGACACTTCGTATCTTCCATGCACGCATTTTTCTCAAAGTCTGTAAGAATTAAGATTTATTTATTCTTTGCCTTACTAATTCTAAGAGACCAAGTTCTATGATTCTGCGATTTTGTCCATTGGTCTGGCTAAGCAGGGGATGGTATGTACTCTGCAGGTTCTTGCTGAAGAGTAAAGAGGAGACAGGCCTAACAGGCCTGGGGGCATTGAAAAAAAGGCCTTGCCCACTATATATCATTTGGGCAGCCCATAACACAGAGGCTAGCAGAGTGTAAGTGGTCAATGAGTACTTCTTAAGTGAATAATGTATTTATCATAGTTACAAATGCCAGAAGACCAGTTGAAACTTGGCTAGACTTCAAGGAGAAGGAGGCCAGGCACAGTGGCTCACATCTGTAATCCCAGCACTTTGGGAGGCCGAGCCAGGAGGATCGCTTGAGCCCAGGAGTTCAAAACCAGCCTGGGCAACATAGTGAAACCCTATCTCTACCAAAAAAAAAAAAAAGTAAATTAAAAATAAATTTAAAAGCAGAAGAATACTGAAGTATCTCCTATGACTGAGGTGCAGCTGGGCCTCAGAAACAACAGAAGCCAGGGCATCAAATGCCCCAGGCCTCTGTCTGCATCTTGATCTTTCTGCATGTCAGCATCATTCCATCCAAGGCAGAAGCGGCATTCCCTCATACGGCACGAAATGAAACCACCTATACCTCTCAAGCCTCATATCCAACAACTCCCATCATCAGACAGACCTAGGACTTTCTTCCCTTCATTCCAGTTTGAAAATTCCCAAGGAAGGCCCTGAATAGTCCAGCTGAGTTAGGGATGCACCTCTGGCCAGGTGGATGGGATTAATTAAAGTCAAGGTCAAGCTCATTGCTCAGAATCAGAGTCCTCACCTTTCGACAGATGCTTCTCTGGGCTGGTGCACCTGTTAGCCCCAGAACCTGGGGCAGGAGACTAGCTAGCTAGTCACCAAATCCATTTCACCTTCCTTTTGGGAACACATATAAACTATATTCTGCAGACTCCCATGCAGATGTCCATATGTTAAGTTCTAGCCAGTGAAATGTAGGAGGAAGTGATGAGTGGCACTTCTAACCTTGGCCCATAAAAACTTCTCGCATCATCCTGTATGCTGTTTCCCCACTCGTGGGCTGGACATCAGTGTTCAGTGTGATGCTGGAAGCCACATGGACAATGGCATTAGTCTGCATTACTGAATAATGGTGAGGCGCAGAGTACCCTACCTCCTCCACTAATTCACATGATTGAACTTCATGTGAATGAGAAATTAACATCTATTACACTAAGCTATTCACCTTTTAGAGTTTTATCTGTTACAGTAGCTGCTGTTAAGTAGAAACTAAGGTCTTGGTTATTCCCGACTCCTTAGGGGACTTCAAAAGAGTTTTGCTATGTCTCTCTGTTCCCTCTGCTTCATTCTCCTATCCAATGTCACCCACCTTTTAAGTCTGGTTCCAATCTCTACTCCTTCAGAGACACCCCACACTACAGGCTAAAATAGACCCCTCCTCTCTCTGCCCTGTGACATAGCTAACATTTACTGAGCACTGGCCATGTGCTATGCTCTGTAGCGAGCCACCACAACCATTACCTCTTCTAATCCTGGCCACTACATGAAGTAGATGCTTCTATTCTCCCCAACTGAAAGATGAAGCACAGAGGATTAGGTCACTTGCCCAAGTTCACATAGCTAGTAAGTGGCAAAGTCAGGATTTTAGCTCAGGAAGGCTGACTCCAAAGGCCCCACCCTTAACTGTGACACAACACTGCCTCTACATACCACCATTAATGTTCTCACACCTCCAGGAATTTCTCCTATGGTGGGATTTTTCAATGCAAATTAAATATAATGTGATCCTTTAATTAAAGAGCACAATTTATACTGCGCAAATCACAGTTAGTTATAATACAGTGAAGGAGAGGAATCTGCTACAGGGAAACTAGAGGAGGAGATGGTAGGCGCTGACGAAGGCATGTCCTGATGTCTTTAGGATGCCTCCTTAGAGGGACTTGATGCTTTGTGACTCTAGCAGAGAATGGTCAAGGTGATTGGAGGTCTGAGCTAGTGATAGTGCTGGGTGACGGGAAAAAAGGCTGTTCCTCTTGAGCAAATTCATGAGGAAATCTAAAGCTGGATTTGCTCTGTGATGTTCATCTTTTACAGCCATACACTTATAGCTATAAAAGCACATTTATTATTGTCATTCCTGAAGGAAAAATAACTTTTTTATGGCAAGTCTGACACTCTCAAACCCCAACCTCATTTTCCCCATTGAAGCAATTGTCTCTGTAATTCCATTTTCTATAATACAAGATTTCTTAGGAATGCAAACTCCACAACCTAAGAGAGCACAGCACACAACTGGTGTTCTTCAAGATGTCCATCTCCCCCTGATTGAGCTCCCCAAGGGTAAACCTAGGTCAGCTCCATAGCTGGGGGCCTTAGAAACCAGCACAGAGACCAGCCCAGAGCCTGGCATGGAGCAGGTGCCCAACAGCTGTTTGCTAGGTGCTACCTCTGCCACCACCCACCATCCCTCCTGAAACCCACCCTTTATTTCTCTTCTCTGTCATGTCTTTTGGCAAATGTAACATCTCCAGCTGGTTTAACCTACCCTGATCTGTCTTCTGCAAACAGCCTGACTCTGCATACCAGCATTGCCCAGAGCCCTTATTCATGTGAAATCAACACACATCATCTCATGCTGCCACCACTACCATTACAAAACTCTTAGCAGCTCATAGAGAACTGAGTTCAAATCCCACCTCTCCTTGCCACCAAGGAATCTAGGTGGCAAGCCCTGGATCACACAAGTCCCACAGACCCCACCAGCTCCTTCCTGCTTTCATACACAATTAATTTAGCAGACCCCAGAGGCTCCCTCAAGGCAGTAAATGGTACCCTGAGGGGAGGGCAGGTGGTTCTCATGGTGACCAAGGGTTTGAATCGGCCTGCTACGTCTACAAACTTAGATCCTGTGAACTAGACCTGCACTTTGACTCAATTTCTCTCTAAAAGCCCAAGACCACATTAGCCATGGGATGGTGACACTTCTGCTCTGGTGACACAATTGACAGTCCTGCACCAAGAGCTGGAAGCACTGGGCATTACCTTCTATTCATACAATCAGCATCTGTGTGACTTTGACTTCCCCTCTCTGAGCCTCTATTTCCTCACCTGTCCTTCTCCAGGGATGCTAACACCTGCTTTGCACAGTTATTCAAGGATCCCATGACCTATTGCACATAAAGTACCTAACATAGTACCTGGTCCACAAAGTAAATGGAAACTATTTGAAGATGATGATGATGGTGGTGGTGATGATGATGATGATGATGATGATAAAAATTTCTTCTCAGCAGAGTGGGACCAAGGCCTCGGCAAGATTTGGGGCCCACTTGAATAAGCACTGAGTATGTTTATCCTGATGGGTCAGGGGACACTATTAGAAACCAGGGGGAACCCAGGTGTCACTGAAGACTATTATGCCCAAACCTGCCCTGCCTTCACCTTCTTCAAGTCCCTGAGTGAAGAAAGTAACCAGGACAATAATTAGAAAATAGGAAGTTAAGTGACACTGATTTTTAACAGAGGCTTTGGCTCCAAACTCAGTGCTGAAAATTGAGCTGACCTATGGGGAAGGCTCCTTACCTGGATAAGGTAAATCCTTCTGGTCAAAACCTAAGCAGGCCGCCAACTGATTAGTTCAGCCCATGACCAAATGGAAGTCCCAAACCTTGGCAACACAGCCCCTCTGCACCTGGATAAACAGAGAAGGAGACCAAGGGTGAAGGAGAGAGACTGACCAGTGTCTTAAGAAGAGCAGGGATGCAGCCCAGACTGCAGTGGGGGGAGAAAGAAAGGCCACAGCCATGGGCTGACCTTGGTCACCTCTGAAATCTCTAGAAACCTGTGGCCCAGAAAAGATCCTTCAGAACAGCTCTCCTCTGAAGGACAATAGAGGGGCCCCCAGGTTCCCCTAGGCCTCCCGGGTGGGCCCAGTCCTCTGTAGCTGGCATGGCAGCTGCAGCACATGCTCCAGGCCCTGAGCCCTCCCACTTCATTTCTTGCTGTCCCTGTGTCTCTGCTCCCGCCAGGCCAGCCCCTTGATGGCTAGGGCAGGCAATGAGACCTGGCTCTAAGGATTCGCACAGACACTGTGCCTTGGGATCCAACCCAAATCCTTCAGTCTTGTATTTCAGCCCCACAACTCTCCTCCCTATAGCACCAGGCACAGTGCACCTCCATTCCACTCATCCATATCCCATCTTCCCATGCTTATTCCAAGCTCCGTTGCCCCTGAGAAGCCTGCCCTGCCTGCCCCAGTCCCCTCCCGCTTCTGAGCCCTCACTATCCTTTCTCTCTGGTGCCTCATTTAATAGATCACTCATAAAATCCTTTATCAAAGAACACCTTGTATTGCTCTATCTTTACACAGGGCCCTGATTCCCCAGCTCCAGAGAAAGCCCCTTGAGCTCTTAATCTGGCCAAGCCTCAGTTTCCTCATATGTAAAACAGAGACATTGACAACTATTAGACTTTTAGCACCCATTGTATTCCAGGCCCAATATTAGGAGTTATGGGGAATACAAGAATGAAAATGCATAGTCTCTGATGTCAAGGAGCTACTGGACATTCATAACAGGAACCCAAGGTGGTGTGCAGTAGAGGGACAAAGCAGGGACAAGCCTTGGGTGGTGAGGGTTCCGGGGAAGGAAAGATGTGAGCAGGCTTCTTGGAAGAGGTAGTATTTGAGCTGTCATGAGAGATGACTGGTTTCCAACGGGCAGATGTGGGATAGAGAGGGCATTCAAGGTAGAAAGATGTCATGGGCAAAAACATGGAGCAGGGAAATTTCACGGCCTGTTTGGGAAAGTAGATATTTCCATTTGCCTAGAATATGTGGTACCAATAAGGCTGTAGAGGAAATACCACCAAGTGATTTCAGCCTTTTGAGTAAAGCACCTTGAATGGAAGGATGATAAACTTGTTCCTACTCTGTTGAGGGGGGATGAAAAGGCCTTTGAAAGTTTTTGAAGAAGACCAAGGATAACATGAGCAAAATATCTTCATAGAAAGATTAATCTGGCAGGGTGAGAAGAATGGATTAAAATGGGAAGAAACTGGGGCACAGATAGGTCACAATGGAATGCCATTTCACATTCACTAGATGGATCAAAATTAGAATGTCTAATAACACCAAGTGTTACAGAAGATATGAAGGAGTGGAAATTCTCAGACACTGGTGGTGGAGTATTCGTTACCACAGCCATTTTGGAAAACAATTTGGCATTCTCTTATACAGCTAAACATTTGCATATGTTCTCTGCGACCCTATAACCCAGCAATTTCACCCCAGACCAGTATTCTCCAGAGCAGCAATTCTCAAAATGTGGCTCAGGGACTTAAGATTTTTTCAGGGGATCCATAAGGTCAAAACTACTTTCATGATATATTTTAAAAGTATTATTTGACTTTTTCACACTTGTCTCACAGGTGTACAGTATTTTTCAGAGGACATATGATGTATGATATTGCAACAGATTAAACATGGATACAGATATGAAAATTCAGATGTCTTCTGTTAAGTCAGACATTAAAGAAATTTGCAAAAATGTCAACAATGTCACTCTTCTCCATTTATTTTGTCTCAGAAAATAGTTATTTTTTATTTAAACTGTGTGATTTATGTTAACAATAATGAGTTTCTTATCATTTTAAAATGAATTAATAAATATGTTTTTCTCAGTTTTAATTTCTAATATAGTGAATATCTTTGGGTATAACTCACATAAACAAAATCTCTTTGGGATCCTGAGACTAAAATGTTTGATAATCACTGCCCCACACAAACTCTGCACATTCTTCTGAGGCTGTGAACAAGGAGGCCTGTAACAGGACTGTCTTAGCTAAATATTTGTAGTAGCAAAACTGAACATAACACAAATGTCCACAGACAGAAGAACGGATAAAATAAATTGTGGTACAGTCACACAATGGTATATTATACAGCACTGAAAGTAAATGAACTGCAGCTTTAAAAAAAAATACATAAATCTTAGAAAACTACATTGGTAAAAGCAAGGCAGGTCCAAAAGACTACAAACATTACATCATTTTTACAAAGCTCAAAAACAAGCTAAGCTAAACATGTATACTTAAGAATACATACATACGTGATAAAATTTTTTTAAGCAAGAAAATAATAAATACGCAATCCACCCTCTTGGGTGGAGTCTGAAGATTAAGTAAAAGCAGGAGTACATACTTGTTGTTGATAATGTTCCAATTCTTAAGTTGGGTTGTGGCTGATAGGCAGCCATTTTATTATGATGCTTCATAATTACATAAGGATACATATACTATTTTGTATGTACCAAATATAATCTTAAAAAGATAATAAACCCCTAGTACCCAGACTGTGGCCTCTAAACATCACTTCCTACTAAAAAAAACAAAAAGGCTCCTTGGAGAGGCGGATGCAATTCTGGAGCAGGAAATGTACAAAATGGTGTATCTTGTCATTCTAGAAAGCAGGGAAGCTAGCAGAGACTACTGGGATCCTAATCAAAATGGCTCGGAAGCCAAGTTGAAGAGATTTCCCTTAGCCAAAAACAGGACAATTTGAGTGTCGATAAGGATAAAAACTGAAATGGATTGAAACATATCTCATGTATTTAAACCCATATGAACTCATTATGAATTCATAATGACACAAAGTAATCTCATCGGTCACCTTTGGATAATGCTAGAGAACAAATTCATTATTTTTAAAACTGGAAACAAATGGGAAGAACTGAGCATTTACCCTGCCTTTTCTGAATGAACAGTACCTCAGGGTAACCAAGCAGTTTATGAAAGGATGTTACCCTTTATAAAAGTCCAGCTAACAAACAAAAAAACGATAAACTATTATGGCTAGGTGCGGTGGCTCACACCTGTAATTCCAGCACTTCAGGAGGCCAAGGTAGGCAGATCGCTTGAGCCCAGGAGTTCAAGACCAGCCTGGGAAACACGGTGAAATCTCATCTCTACCAAAAATACCAAAAAAAAATAGCTTGCCATGGTGGTGCATGCCTGTAGTCCCAGCTATT
Organism: Sapajus apella; assembly: GCF_009761245.1. Classification (NCBI taxonomy): domain Eukaryota; kingdom Metazoa; phylum Chordata; class Mammalia; order Primates; family Cebidae; genus Sapajus; species Sapajus apella. The sequence continues at coordinate 35,504,092 of NW_022436976.1, read as the reverse complement.
CAGGAGATTGAGGAGTAGGATCACCTGAGCTGGGGAAGTCGAGGCGGCAGTGAGCCGTGATCATGCCACTGCATTGGGGCAAGACCTTCTCTCAAAAAAAAAGAAAAGAAAGATTATTACTAATATGCAAATTCTGAAGAAACAATGGATCTAGTCAACGATCATCAATAGCTGCTAATAACAAAAAGAGAGATGACAATTAGGCAGTTTGTGCTTCTTAGTAAAAGTTCACAGCACCACTTCTGAAGCATTTTTGCCAAAATCAAATCTGAATCTGATGAGACCTCTAGATTCAACTAGTGATATACAGAAAATTCAGCGAACAGATAAACACATCAAACACCACCATGGGACAAATTCAGCAAAATCCAAATGTGGAAAACAGTATAAACAACCCAGTTTCCTCAACAAATACAGAGCTGAGGAAAAATAAGAAGAGGGATTGAGCGTATACATTAAAAACTAATAAAGACACTATCAGCCAATTGCAACATATGAATTATTGGGATCCTGAATCAAACAAATTGTAAAACAATAAAATAAAATTATAAGTTAACCTAAGAAGTTTAAACACTACATATTTTATAATATTAGGAAATTTTTTGTTATTTTTAGGTATGGTAATGACATTATAATTATAGATTTTAATGCATCATTATATTGATAGATGTGATGATATGCTGTTTGGGTTTTGTTTCAAAATAACCTGGAGGCAGGATAGGATGAGGATAGCAAGCAGCAGCGGATGAAACACGATTGGCCACGGGCTGATAACTGTTGAAACTTGCTGACAGGTACATTGGGTTCATCATGTTATTCTCTCTATTGTTGTATAAGTTTGAATTTTCCACAATTAAACTTTTATTAGAGAGCAAAGACAAAATAAAAATATTTCCAAACAATAACAAAAGACAGATAATGAGGAAGCAGGAAGGAGTTGCAATTGTTCAGATGGAGGCCGATGATGCCATGAAGACAGAGCAGAAGCAGCCTGGAAATGCTGACTCTGAGATGCCACACACCCTTGTTTAAGTATCCAACCAGAAATCAGTGCGTCGTGGAAAGATCATCTCTAGGTCACCAAAGAAAAACATCAAAACTAAACAAACAAACAAGTTCCAGTGCTGCCATGGAGATTCCGTCCTTAATGCTTTTTATTCTGGAAAGTGGTTGTTTATCTCTCCCTTATGTTTCCTGTCCATAAGCCAGATCTGCTTCTGTGACAAACAGTTTCCTCAGTCCCATGGTGACTCAAATGTGATGCAGCAGTCGGTACCTTGGAAACCATTGGAAAAGGAAGGAGACCCTGATCAGGGTTCCAGAGTGCTTCTCAGGTTAAACACTTTACCTCTCTTGACAGAGAGAAACTGAAGCCTACAGAGCTGAGGTCACTCAGCAGTGCCCAGTAGAGCCACCTGAGAAAGCAGGGAATGGAGAGTCAGAGGAACCCCCTGGAGCTGAGCCCCGCCCTGCACTTCCTGGGCAGTGACCCTAGAAAGCCTTTCATTCCTCATATGCAAGGTGGGGCCTGCAGTCACACATGCATCACACAGTAACATGCAAGCACACGTGGCGTGTAAACTGCTGAGCACCTTACAATTCCTGGATCGTGGTTATTTACTATTTAGACAATTCAAGCCTGGTGCCTCCTACCCAGGGCCATTCCACTGCAGCATCACCAACTAAAGACATGACCTGAGCATCTACTCAATACCAAACATGAGTCTTCTCTCCTTTCTTTCCTGGTCTTGTGTGAGACACTATCATAGTCTTCTCTTTGCTAATGAATCCTGCCCCAAAATAGCCTGGGAACTGAGTCTCCACTACCTGAAGAGGTGCCAAAATGAGCACGAACCATGGCCTCTGCCTTATATTGGGCTTCCTAGAGACAGATTCTGGAACTAAGAGTTGTGTACCGAAGATTCATTTGAGTGTTCTTTGGAGTTTGCACCTGCAGCTGGGCAGGGGGCCAAACTGATCATTAATGAATTGCAACATCTCATCCTATCCTAAATGGAATTTCATCTCAAGTTGGGGGAAGAGGGCTGGGCTTTTATACCCCTGCCTCAGCCAATCATGGCCACGGCCATCCCCGAAAGGAAGAGTGAGCTAGAATGAGGCAGTTCCCACAGCCAAGGGCAACTTCCAGTGAGCTGCCACAGGACCAGCCAGCAACCAATATCCCCAGCAGGTGGGGGGTGCTGTGTCAAACCTAGAGAGGGGATCTGGACAGAAGCACCACAATATCCACTACAGCCACAGACAGACCTGAGCTTCACACTTGCTTCTGTCACTTACAGCTGTGTCACCTTTGTGGAGATCATAATAGGCTCTGCTGCTTACTGGATATTGGGAATTTAAAAAAAAAAAAAAAGAGTGGATAAAAATAAACTAGATAAAAATGGAACTTTAAGGCTTATCTCCTTGCCTTCTCTACACCCTCTCCCCTTAAAATGACAGGAAAAGAGAAGATATAAACCCATGAGGACAGGAGGAAAGGAAGAAGAGTCATTTATGGATGAGAGAGTTCAACAAATTTCTATAAGATTAAAGGGAGATGGAGGCGTGAGTGGTAGAAACCACAACACAACCTAAGCTTTCATGATCCACCAACACTGGGTGAGCATTCTTGGAAGAGCCACACTTGCTGTTCTCTCTACAAACATTATGGGCTGAAAATCTTGTCAGTAGGCTGTTCCTTCGAATGCCCAAACATGTCTCTTCCAGTTAACTGTCTGCTTTCCCACTAACAACTGCTTATTCCCAAACTTGTTTATGCTGATGGTACTTGCTTTTGTAATTATGTGATTCCATTTAAAATTAATAAACCAATAAAATATGATTGTGAAAAGGGAGTTGTTTTTATGAAAGCTATGTTGAACATTTTGAAAGACTCAATGAAAGCAGATTGCCATTTTTAAAGAAATGTTTATCTGAGTTACAGACAAGCAGTTGTAACAAACTAGGAGGAAATCACATAAATCTCGAAGGTATCTGTACTCATATTGTTCCATAACTGCCTTTTAAGTTTTAGTTGCACAATAAAGAAGGTGAACCTGGAAATGGTAGACAATGTTTTATGCATTGGGATTCGTGCAAGAAAGACCTTATAGAATTCCAACTAATAGGCCCATACTCAAAGAAAGTGGAATAGGCATCTGTAGTTTTCAGTCAAAATAAAATAAAATCATCTTTAATGATTTCTTGCTTGACACAATTTTTTTTTTAATTAGCCAACTGCTTTCTATTGAGTTAGATAAGACCTGCAGAAGATGTACCAATGAGAAGAAAGGCAACTGCCTCTAGGGAGGAAAAGGGCATGAGATTTGAAGGCCAGAAAGGACTGAAAACAGCAGGATTAACTGAGAATCTGCTAGGGAACAGCCAGATCCCCCGGCCCCAGCCCTCTTCCCACTCTATAAAGGACATGGCAGTGACTCCAGACCTATCACTATATTCCAGGTTAAAAACTTTACATAAATAAACTCAACAACTCATGCAGTACTATTCTTATTAGGCCTAATTTACAGATAGGAAACAGGCAGAGAAAAATTAAGTGATTTGTCCATGGTCATATAGCTAGAAAGTGGCACAGTTCAGATTCAAACCCAAGTAGTCTGACTCCAAAATCCATCCTCTTCACCATATCCATCCTGCCTTACTGGAGAAATAGAGCAGCCCCAGAGAAAAGAACTCCCCTTGTTGATATTTATGTCTCTCCCAAAACAAAAGGCCAGGACTTGTCTGGTCCACCCAAAGGGAAATCGGCGCCATCTGCCTTCACAGGACATCAATGCCAGTCAACTTCCTGGACACTTGTCCTTAACTATGGACGAAAGTCAAGGACCAGTACAGATTTAAAAAGCCTCCATTCAACAGGAGGAGGGATGCAGAACCAGAGAGACCACAATAAAGCAATCAAACAAAAGAAGGAGGCAGGAGGACACAAAGATAAGTCAACAAACAGGAGGAAAAAAATCACTATTGGTATTCTCAGAGAGACAAATACAGAGGCTTTGTCTATGTTGTAGAGGGGAGGGGAAGGAAGAACAGAGAATAAACAAATATGATAGCTGAAATTAAAACTTTAATAGAAGAGTCGGGACATATATATAAGGGATAATCTAGAGAGTAGAAGAGAAAGGCAAGGAGAAGGGAAATACAGAAAAGTGAAAAGACACAGGAAAATCAGTGCTGGAGGCCCAAGCTCCAATTTGCAGGAGTTGTGGAGAGCAAGCAGAGAGATTACTAGGAAAAATAAACTTTCACAGGACTGAAGGACACGAGTTTCCATACTGAAAAGGACTACCCAGAGCCTAGCACAATGAATGATAAAAGCCACCATGTCACATGTTTTGTGAAATTCCAGAATTCCAAGGACAAAAAAAAAAAAAACCTCAAAAACAGCCAGAAAGAAAAGTGGCACATAAGGAATGTGGATCAGAAGGTGTGAAGCTTTTCAAGGGTTACTCTAGGTGCAGAGACAGTACAGGGCACCCAGGTTGAAAGGAAAATGATTCCCAACCCAGAATTCTATGCTTGGCTGAATTATTGATCAAGTGCAAGGGCAGAATACAGATAAGTCCAGGTAGATGAAAATTCCCCCGCCCCGCCCAATTTCTTAGGAAGCAATTAAAGTTTTCAAAAGAAGGGAGCAAACCAATAGAGACAGACAGAGGACCATGAAATGATCCGAGAGAGACAGTCTTGAACCAGAGGGTTCCTGCAGACAGCTAGGTAGTGCAGTTTCGGAGGGAGCATTCCTCAAGGCAGAATACCGAACATAACAGAGGAGGTTTTGTTGGGAAGCATAGGATGAGAAGCCATGGCAGTTCTGACAGAGCTTTTGGGAAAACGAACAGCTACATTTTCTTAAAAGGAATGATGATCACTCAATTACCGAAAAATAGTGCTTCAGATATACCGGGCATGCGGATGGGGCTGGAAGGCAGCTAATTCCTTACTTATTCTAACAGGGAGGCAATAGGTAAATTATAACGTAGGTAAATTAAGAAATCGCAGTACGAGCATATTATTTTGAAGTATGAGGGTAAATGCCAGAAAATACTGGTAAAAGTTGCTAAAGTGGTTGCATCAGAGTGCAGAACCGGGAGGATGCATTGTGTGAGGCAGGGGATGGCTGTTTTTGATAAAAGCCTTTCAATTTGCCTCCAGCCGGGGGCCTCAGATTTCCTGAAGCACTTTCACATGCAATATGAATTGGTTTCCTCAAGAACCCCCCATTACAGAGAGAGGAAACCGAGGCCCGGACAGAACAGTGACCGCTGAGGGTCACGCAGCGAAGCCTGGACCCCCAGCGCTGGTTTGGCAGACCCCCCCCCCCTCCCCACCCGGCCACCCCGTCCCTCACACCCACCCCACACTCGGACCCGGAAACCAGCTAAAGGCCAGCTGCGACGCCAGACCACTCGCCCTGCCCCGTCGACGCCCCAGACCGTGTCGCCGACCTCGGCCCGGCAGCGCTGGCGTGGGCGCGGCCGGCCCTCACTCAGCCTGCACTGGCCCGCGCCGCCCGCCGCGTCCACACTGTCCTTGGGAGGACACGCGGGGAAGCCGCGCACGATGCGGCAGCGCCCCCTGCCGGGCTTCGGGCGCTCCGCTCCCAGCCGGCTCGGCGAGTGCTCCGGGAAAGGGGTCCGGACCCCACAAACACTGGGGTCCCGGACAGGCTCCCGCCCGGGCTGGGCCGACTCTGGCCCGCCTAGGCCTGGGGCATGCTGCAATGAAAGCGGTACCCTCTCCAAAGGATGTGTCGGCTGCCCGTGCGTCCTCCCAAGGACATATTATGGACGGTGGACGGGCGCTGGGGTTGGAGAGGGTAACGACCTGCCCAAGGTCACACAGCGCCGCAGTGGCACAGCCGGGACTGGCGCCCACACCTCCCGCGGAACCTTGCAGGGACCCAAACCTCCAGGGTTCTAGAGCTCCTCGAACTGGCCTCGTGGGCTTTAGGGAAGAGATGGGGACAAGGGAAGGGGTGTGGCCACACCACGTTAGCACGGACGCCTGGGTGACCTTGAGCGGGAAGTGCCCCGTCTCGGGCCTCGGTGCGGCCTGCGTGCGCGTGACCTCCAAGGGTCCTTCTGGAGCTCGTCCCGCTAGGCGTGCGGCGCCTGGCAGCGAATCATCCGAGACACCAACGGCGGCCGCGGCTGCCCCCTGCTGGCGAAAGGGAGAGCCGCCGCGCCGGGGCCCGTGGCGGCCGCAAGCTCTCCTCGCCTCCTCGGCCTGGCTGCCTGCCACCCTCCCACCCTCGGGGGAGTCCCCGCGCGCTGTGCTCACTCGGGGAAGAGAGGCTCAGGCACGGGCCCGGACCAGTACCAGGGACCTAAACGCGCTTCTCAGGGTGCCTGAAACCAGGTCCTCAAATCCGCCCTCAGTAAGAGCAGCGCAGGGCCGTGGTTAAGAGCGTGCACGCCGGAGTCCAGCTGCGTGAGTCCTGGCTCTGCCTCTCCTCAGCTGTGTGACCTTAGACAAGTTACTGAAACTCTCTGCGTCTCAATTTTTGCTACCATAAAATGCAAATAATACCTAATACATGGACTCTGTATGTATGTGAACGTCTAATTTAACAGCATTGCAACCCTATGAAGTAGGTACAGTTATTCCCATTGAATGATGAGCCACAGAAAGGTCAAGTAACTTAACCAAGGTCACACAGGAAATAGGTCATGGAGTTAGAATAAAAATCCAAGTAATCTGGCTCCAGGATCCCTGCTTTTATACACCATGCCAGAACCGGATTGTAATAGAACCCACATCTTAAGAGTTGTCCTGAGGGTTGTATGAGCTGACGCATGTAAAGTGTTTAGAATGGTGACTGGCACACGGTAGCCGGGAGGGAAGTGTTCACTGAGCACCTACTGTGTCAGCACTGTGCTAGATACCTGGGATACAGCAGTGAGCAGGCGGATCCAGCCACACCCTGATGAAGCTGCCAGCCTAGAGAGGCAGACATTGAGCAAGTCTGACAAACATTCGGGGTGTCCTGAGAGTCAAAATCCTAGGCCAGAGGGCAGCCCAGACCCAGACGCAGCCACTGACGGGCTGACCCTGGAGAAGAGTCCAGTACAGAGACTCGGGAGTAGGAAACAGACACCCCAAGCTGAGAAAGGCACTCAGAGGAGGTGGCTTCTGACTTGAGCCTTGAGAGCTAAGGTCTTCGCCAGGCAGAGGTGAGATGGGATAAGGGCCCCCTCTCACAGCCATTCACTCCGCCTCCACCTGGAAGTCCTCAAGTCCTCCCTTCTAAGGCAGGAATCACTGGCAAGTTGGTTTGGATTCATAAGACAAATTATCTTGGTTTAAAGAACCACTCCCAAAACCCAGAGAGAATATTTTTCCAGGCAGGGAGAGGTGGGATGTGGGGGAAAGCATGAGGCCTCAGAGAGATGCACTCTAAATGGGCCCCCTCAGGAGGCAGAGAACTCATCCCTGTGAAGGTGGACAAGAGGCTGGAAAGCCACCTGCAGGGGACTTGCGGGGGCCTCCCTGTGCAGGCAGAGCAGTGGAATAAGCTGACTTCACTGGTTCCTCCTGGTGAGAAATAAGATTGCACTTTCAAAATGTCCTTGCTGATGCCCCTTGGAGGGCTGCGTGGATCTCAGCTGCTCTTCCCCCGTGCCAGCCAGTTTAATCAGATGTCTTTCCTCCAGACTCCTGACTGCAGCCTGAGCTTGCCAGAGGAGGGAGATGTTAATCAGGTAAGGCTGGATTCTAGGATTTCTGGGCCCTCTTAGGGAGAACAAACAGGAGAACTTTGGAGGGAAAGACAAGCAGCAGACGTTTGTTGAGCCCTTCTTTTGTGCAGATCCCTTACTAGATGCTTTACATCTATGGTTGTTTTATTCTTAGTCCCCAGAGCAGCCACGTGAGGCAGAGGTAGTATTTATTATTCCCCGTTGTCTATGTGATGGAACTAAGACTCCGGAAGTGGCAGAGCTTACTCAAGGTCACAGGGCTGGCAAGCAACAGAGGCAAGATTTGAAATCAAGTCTGGGTAACATTAGAATGTGAATCTTTTCCACCACATTCCAATGTTTCCTTAGAAAGGCCTGATGCGGGGTAGGGGTGATCAGGGAGCAGAAGGTTAGGGAGAAAAAGATGGAGGAGGGGTTTCTGCCAGGCAGGCAAAGACAGAGAAATGCAGGTTGGAAGGAGACAACGTCTTAGCCAAGGTCTTCATTTTCTCCCCAGGCCACATAAAATCAGCTGGGCCGAGGCCTCCTCCCTCTGCATGGTATTTTTAAAACCACCCACCTCTAAAATTCTTCTGTTCCTGTGCTTTAAAGTTCCTCTAAAAAGTTGGAATAAATTTGCCTGTCTTTTCTCCCAGACAAATGCAGAGGAGGAAAACAAAAAGAACACGTATTTTATGAGCGCAAATTTGGGACAGTGACACCTCCAATCATTATTTTATGGCACGATGATATACAGTAATTAGGTGTCAAGCGTAATCTATGGCCACAAGAACAGAGTCATCTCTGCGCAAAAAAATGCTCTTTCCTCCCAGAAGGAAATCTGAGAGCAGAGAGGGAGGGGACAGGAACTGAAGCCTGCAGAAGGTAATGCGCAGCTGCTGACTGGGCATGGGGTGGGGAGGCCTGGCAGCTAGGGGTGGTGCTCCTGAGGGGAGGGAGGAAGGGCCCTTCTCTGGGGGTCAGGAGGAGGCCTGGATATGAGTCTGACCTCCTGGCTCTGACACCCCTTTCCTGTGACCTTGGACAAAACTCGTTCCCTCTCCCTCTCTGGAAGACATTTCCTGAAATTGCCAGGGCCTGGAACCCTCCTGGAAGGGTTCCTGAGAAGTGGAGCTGGAGTTGGGCCCCAAGAGATGGGAAGATATGGATGGGCATGGAGAAGCAGGAAAGGTCTTCTGGACTGAGAAGCTGGCCCAGGCAAAGATATGGAAGAGGGGAAATCTGCCTTGAGAACCCACTTATGGGGAGAGTTGTTTTTAAGGCAGCATCATTCACGACAGCTGCCAATTTATTCTTTTATTCCTCTCAGATAAAATGCTGAGTTTTTACCTTTGTTTTCTTTGCAAAAACACTACCTGAAAGGGCACTTTGTATCTGATGACCTGGGCTCAATTTGTCTCTACCACTTCCTCGAGCAACTTAGTCTTTCAGCCTCCAAAAGAGGTATAATTTTATCTGAAGCTATTGTGAGAATTACATGAAATGACATAACCAATTCCTAGGCCAGGGCCTGAAATTATCTTCTCCCAGACCCTCACATGGCTGGCTTCTCTTCGTCACCCTTCAAACCTTAGATGAGTCAAAGTTTTCCCAGGGAAGATTTCTGTGACTACCTAGCCTGGAGGAGGTGTCCCAGTTCCTTCCAACTCAGCATCCCCCTCACATCCAAGGTACTATCACAAACGAAAGTCAACCTGTTCACCTGTTCAGTTGCCTATTGTCTGTCTGCCCTACGAGAATATAAGCTCCATGAGGGCCCTCTGTCTTGTTTGCAACTAGAGTGCCTCCTAGCACGTGGTAGGTGTTCAGTTAAATTCTTGTGAAGTAAATCAATCAATAGGGAACACAGTAGGTTTCAATAAATGTTAGCTTTGTTCCTTACCCTGCCTCATCGTGTCGTTTTTACCTTTCTCCTTTAGCCAGGATTCCACTGGAGTGAAGCAGAGAAGCCCAGACCATGTGGTCTATCTTATGAGTCTCTAACCCTTGACATCTTGAGCCTATGCTGTCTCAGGTTAAACTGAGGCATCTAGAGAGGGTCGGTATCTTGCCCAAGGTTACACAGTTCATAAGCGACAGGGCTGGAAGTGACATTGTAGCAGCAAGTCCAGCTACAGAGTTTAAGCTTTCAACCACAACACAATATTCGTCTCCCAACTAACACTATTAGGAGCCCAAAACAGCTCTAAGTACTTCACATATTTTTATTTTTAAATGATCACCATTCTCCATTTTCTTTTATGGTTGGGAGAAACTGAGGCTCAGAAAGTTTATGAATCTTGCCCAAAGTCACCAACAAGTTAGTGGCAAACCTAGGCCTTGACTCCAAACTTATCAATATATTTTTAACAAACTTTATTTTTTAAGAAGTTTTGGTTCACAGCAAAATTGAGCAGAAGGTACAGAGAATTCTTGTATACCCCCTGTCCACCCCTATCCACAGCCTGTTCCACTATCAACATCCTGCATTAGAGGGTGACATTTTTGTTTTTTTTAACCATCAATGAACCTACAGTGACATGTCATCACCCAAAGTCCATAATTCACATTAGGGTTCACTCTTGGTGTTGTCTTTGGGTTTAGAAGAATTTATAATAACACATATCCACATTACGGTGTCATACAGAATGTTTGCACTGCTCTAGAAATCCTTTGTGCTCCACCTTATTCATCTTTTGTTCTCCTCTTGGCATCTTCTTTAGTGAAGTGTGTGTTCAGGTCTTTTGCCCATTTTTAAAATAGAGTTGTTCATTTTCTTACTGTTGAGTTTTAAGAGTTCTTTGTGTGTTATGATATTTGGTATATCTTTTGCAAATATTTTCTCTCGGTTTGTGGTTGCCTTATTCTCTTGACAGTGTCTTTCAGAGAGAAGAAGTTTTAAATTTTGATGAAGTCCAGCCTATCAATTATTTCTTTCATGGATCATGCCTTTGGCGTTGTAACTAAAACATCATTGCCATACCCAAGAGCATCTGGATTTCTTCCTATGTTATCTTCAAGAAGTTTTGTCATTTACAACTTTTGAAAGGTTTAAGGTCTGTATTTGGATGTTCAGTTGTTCCAGCACATTTTATTGAAAAGACTCTCTTTTCTCCATCGTATTGCCTTTGCTCCTTTGTCAAAGTTCGGTTGACTATATTTATGTAATTCTATTTTGGGGCTCTCTGTTCTGTTCCAATGATTTATTAGCCTATTTTGCCAATACCACACCATCTTGATTACCATGGTTTTGTAGTTAAGTTTCAAGGTCATTAGCACCAATCCTTCAACTTTGTTCTTCTCCTTCAATGTTGTATCGGCTGTCCTAAGTGATTTTCCTCTCCACGTAAACTTTGGAATCAGTTTGTCAATATCTACAAAATAACTTTCTGGGATTTTAATTGAGATTGCATCAAATCTATAGATCAAGTTAGGAAGGACTGATAATAAGATAATACTGAGTCTGTCTATCCATCGACATGGAATATATCTCCATTTATTTAGTTCTTTGAGTTATTTCATCAGAGCTTTATAGTTTTTCTCACATAGATGTTTTACATACTTTGTTAGATTTATACCTAAGTATATCATTTTTTGTGGTGTTAATGTAAATGGTAATGTGTTTTTTATTTCAAATTCCATGGGTTGGTTGCTGGCAGGTGGAAAAATTATTAATTTTTATATATTAACCTTGTACCTGCAACCTTGCTAAAATTGCTGATTAGTTCCAGAAGTTTGCTTTGTTTTTTTGTCAATTATTTCAGATTTACTACACAGATGATCATGTCATCTGTGAACAAAGATAGTTTTATCTCTTCCTTCCCGATCTTACACTTTTTATTTTCTTTTCTTGTCTTATCATATCAGCTAGAAATTCTAGTGCGATGTTGAAAAGAAGTAAAGGGATGGGACATGCTTGCTTTGTTCCTACCTTAGCAGGAAAGCCTCTACTTTCTCATCAAGTATAATGTTAGCCAGTAGTTTTTGGTTTGTTTATTTGTTTGTAGGTGTTCTTTATCAAGTTGAGGAGATTCCTTTCTATTCCTACCTTACCAATCATTTTTTTTTTTATCATTAGTGGATGTTGGATTAGGTCAAATGCTGTTTCTGCATCTCTTGATACAATTATGTGATTTTTCTTCTTTAGGCTGTTAATATGATGAATCACAGTAATTGATTTTCAAGTGTTGAACCAGTCTTTCATACCTGCCATAAATTCCACTTGGTGATGGTGTATACAAGCCTCTCAATACTTTTTTAAAGTTTTCATTGTGGGGCCAGACGCGGTGGCTGAAGCCTGAAATCCCAGCACTTTGGGAGGCCAAGATGGATGGATCACGAGGTCAGGAGTTCAAGACCAGCCTGACCAACATGGTGAAACCCCATCTCTACTAGAAATACTAAATTAGCCGGGTGCAATGGTGTGTGCCTGTAATCCTGGCTACTCTGGAGGCTGAGGCAGGAGAATTGCTGGAACCCAGGAGGTGGGGGTTAAAGTGAGCCAAGATCGCGCTACTGCACTCCAGCACTCCAGCCTAGGCAACGAGAGCAAAACTCTATTTCAAAAAAAAAAAGTTTTCATTATGGACATTTCAAAAATATACAAAAGTAGAGAGAATGATAAACCTGCAAGTACCCATCTCCCAACTTCATCACGTACCAATCCCTGGCTAGTCTTGATTCCTCTACATTTCTACTCACCCACTCCTTCGAAACACTTGGGTTGTTGGGTTTTTTGTTAAATCAAACTCCAGCCAGGTGCAGTGGCTCACACCTGTAATCCCAACATTTTGTGAACTTCAGGCAGGCAGATCATCTGAGGTCAGGAGTTCAAGACCAGCTGGCCAACATGGTGAAACCTTGGCTTTACTAAAAATACAAAAATATAGCGTGGCGGCGGGTGCCTGTAATCCCAGCTACTCAGGAGGCTGAGGCAGGAGAATCATTTGAACTCAGGAAGTGGAGGTTGCAGTGAGCCAAGATTGTGTCATTGGACTCCAGCCTGGGCAACAAGAACAAAACTCTGCCTCAAAAAATAATAATAATAATATCAAATTTCATTCATTTTGTTCTTAAACATTTCAACGTGTATCTGTAAAAAGTAAGGATTTTTTCTCTGTTTCAAATATCCTAACTCACCTTAAAATTTTGACAATTTATTAATATAATTAAAAATTAAGTCAGCCAGGTGTGGTGGCACATGTCTGTAGTCCCAGCTACTTGGCAGAAGCTGGGATCTGAACACAGGTCTACTTGGAGTCTAAAGCCCAGCACCACCCATCCTAGCCCAGGTCATCCCTCTTCTAGAATCACAGACAGAGCTTCATCCACACTTGCTGATGGCCACCCAGCCCCTTCCAGTGACCATATCCATTCAGTTTACTTCCACAGTCACTGAGCCAACAGTGCTGTTCAAAACTACATAGGTGGATGCCCAGGGTCCAGTACCAGGCCTTTCCCAGGTACTGGGGTTTGTGGACCAAAAGGAAACCCTCCACCTTCTGAACCTCAGAGGAAGGCAGAGAGGCAGGGAGAAGAGTGTCTCCGGAGCGCTAAGGGGAAATCAACTATCTGACACCTTCCCTGTCTCTCTCATTTCCCCCGCTTCTCCTCCCCTCCTCTTGGTCTCCTCTTCCCATTCTCTTCAGTTTCATTCCACTCCCCTCTTTCACCCCCCTCACACTCTCCTCCTTCTCTCTGCCTTTGTCCCTCAGCCACCTGCACCCACCATCCCTACTGACAAACTCCCTGATCCCTTTCACCAGGTGCCTTCAACAAGTAAGGGGGAGAAACTTAATTTAAACTTGAGCCTTAGAAGAAAAAGACAAAGGAGGAAGGCAGAAATGAGAGCAGCTCCTGCACAACGGAATTGTCACTGCCTTTTAGGTCCGTGCCATCAGGGAGGCCACCCGGGACGCTGTCATTCTCTGGGCTTCTTATCACCAGCAACCTGTGCCCAGTCCTCCTAAAAACCAGGGGAGAGAACAAAGGAAGAAAGCAGGAAGAAAAACAGGTGTGTGGGGGAGTAGGTCTGAGACGTGTGAGTAATATCACTTAGTTTTAGCCACCTCTAATTTTCCATCTTGTCATCACATGCAATTTCTTCTTCTCTCTCCTCCCTATTCCCAGCTGAACAATGATTTCCAAATTAGTGGCTCATTCTGGCTTTATCATACAATAAATGTGTGGGCAGCACATTTCTCTCAGGGAAGACATCAAATAACTGAGTGCACTAAAATGGGCCCCCATCTTCTGGAAGAAAGGGAGATTAGGGGTGCTTGTCATCTTTAGCTCCATGACCTTCAGCAAATTATTTGGCCTCTGGGCATCAGTTTTCTCATCTCTAAAGGGATATATAATGGTTATCTCATAAATTGATGGAGATGGAAGAAGTTAATATGTGTAGAGCACCTACAGTGCCAAGTACATAGGAGTAAGTGCTCCATAAATGCTACCTAACTTATTACCATGATGGACAGCAGCCTCAGCTGCAGCTCTGTGGCAGAACTTTGCCTGACTGAAGCACAGGCTGCTAGTGGGGGCACAGAACTGCTATCTGACTACTCTTAGATTTCACTCAGTACACAGACTAAAGCTCAACTCGCATGCCTCTGGGGTTTGCATGTGCTTTTGACCCAGAACACTCTTTTCCTCCTTCTTCTTTGAAGAGCTGTGCATCTTCAAGACCCGGCTCAAATGTCACCTGTTCTAGGAAGCCTTCCTGACTTCCCAGACCATTAGTCCCTCTTTCCTCAGTGTACCCATGTCACATTGTACAGACCCTTTACCAAAGGAGGCAGAAGGGTTCTCCGTGTCCAAGCTGTGGTTAGTATCTGCTCATCCATTTCTGTGCAGCAGGTGGTTGATACATGTTCCCTGTGTGGAGCTCAAATATGGAGCCCCTGGATGATGGAGATTAGTTGTCAATTCATTAGCCAGCATTCCACCACAAAGAGTTAGTGAGGACCTACTGTGAACCGAGGACCAGATCCTTGAAGTTTTAACGTACAGCTGAAGAATTACCTATGTCAAGAAACAGTCTGTACCACAACCTTCCAAACCTCAACCATGTCAGATGTTTCACAGAAAACAGGACACACGATATTGTCATACCCGGAGTCTTTGTTCTACTCAGCCTAGCTTATAAGTCAGTAGACATACACAGAGGGAAAGAAAATACAGAAATACAGCAAACCTAAGATAGATTAAAACCAGCTGTCCCCAAAGGGGATAAAAACCAGCATTGTGGATCAACCATTTGTTGCTGGAACTTTACATTCCCTATGTCATCTCATCCCCATGAGGCAGGGACGGTTATCATTCCATAGATAAGAAAGCTGAAGCTCAGAGAGGTAAAGTGACTTCCCTAGCCTCACAGTCAAACGTGGCAGATCTGAGACTGCAGCCTAGTTCTGTCTCGCTGGGAAACGTGTGCCTTTTCTGCTTTGTGAGGCTGCCCCAAACACATGCCAGACACCATCAAATAATCGCCCCTCCCTCCGGTGGACTCGGCTGCCTCCTGAGCTTCGTTCACATCCTGAGGTTATTTATGAGTTCACCATTAATCAGAGATCAGTTGTCCACGTCTTCTGACTTTGCAGCAGCCATGGAGGAGGAAAAAGACCTCCTATATTCAAAGCTCTGTGTCACCAAGGCCACCTCTAATATACAGGTGTTCGAGCGAATTACCGCATGCATGTCAGGGTCTCAGTCAGATGGCAGAGAAGACTTGTGTAAACAAGAGAAATAAAACTGTCTGCTGCACATTATAACAGCTCCATAACTGGGTGCAGCCATAGGTTGACAACACATAACGGAAGATAGATGCTAAATTCCATCCCTATAAAACTCAGGTTAAAAAGGTGACATAAATATTTTAGCCCTTTATCTTAGGCTCTGCCATTAAAGAATCACCATGTTTTCTGGCCTCTTTCCATTTTTAGAGAGCATGTCCAACCTGAAAGACCTCCCTCTGTAACACCCACACCAGCTCAAATCTCTAAGGCCCTCCCTCATGTCCTAAAAATAACAGCACGTAAAGCTTACTCCGCCCAGCTCGCCTATTCTTTCTCCCCGCCACCACCTGAAATGGGAAAGATTTTATGAAGCTGCAAAGGTGTTTGCTGTTTTGATGGCAACTCAGGTAGAATCCATTAGTAGCTAAACATCTTTCCGTTGGAAGCCTCCCGCTCCAAAAGACAGCAGAATTACACAGGGACTGCGAACCACACGGTGCCAGTGCCTGCCTTTTATTTTGTTATTTACATAGAGCAAATGTGCAGTGTACACGGCCCTTGCAAACAAGCACTAATCTGCAGGGAGCAAGCATCCTATGCAATATTGCTGGCTTCCTTGCCATGCCAGCTGGAGGGGAAGGCCATCCCCGGGACAGGGAATGATGAGTCCATGAGACTCCAACCTCCTTCTTCTGGCCCTGGGCGGGCTTGTGATTTCTGTGTGGTGGCATTCAGAGCTTTCCAGCTGCCCTCACAGCACTGCCTGCCTAGAGGCCTTTCTTGAGTTCTCCACCTCTGCAGCTGTTGCTGTCTCCCGTATGGCCCTGGCCAAGACCAAAGAAAAGATCTGGAACAACTGAGTCTCTCAGATTGTAGTGCTAATCCTAGCTCTCCCAGTTAATGGCTGTGTGACCTTGGAGAGGTGACTTACCCTCTCTTAACTTTAGCTTCTTAAGGTATAAAGTGTCTGGCTTCCAGATTGTTCCAGTCTCATTAATGGCCTTCCATGGAATGTGTGTCCCATTCTCTTTGAGAACCTGGGACAAGTATTTGCTGGATCTGGGTTGAAAAACATGTCAGAGCCCCTGCTCAGCAGTTCCTCTCCTCTGAAGACAGATCACTGAGTTTCAGTTCCTGCCTGGACTCCCTTCCCAGATTCCAGGGACAGGTTTTGTTCCCCTTTCTTCAATTCAAGGCTAATATTGGTGTCCTCAGGTCAGAGTTTTCTTTACCCATCTTTCTCCCAGAAAACCAGTGCATCTCCTTGCAAACTGGAGTCCTAGTGAGCCTTCCTAACACCACCAGTAGCAACAACCTCAGCTAACAGAACTGGGTGCTTACTAGGGCCAGGCCCTGTTCTGAACATGTGACCCGTGTTACCTAATTTAATCCCTAGCATGTCCCTGTGAATAAGGATCTGCCTTTTATAGTTGAGTAAACTGAAGCACAGAGAAAGGAGCAGCTAACTCTCTGAGAGAATCATGGAAGACATCCTGGAGGAGGTGACATAGGAGCTCACTTGCTGAATGGAGAAGAGGGAGGGTTTTCCACATGCCCATCTCCCCCACTGCCTTTGTAGCCTAGTGGCTGAAATTCTTTCAAGTTTAGATCCCAGTTGTTCAGATCCCAGCCAGGCCCTGGCAGAAGCAAAGTTCTTAATCTGTATGTCCATTTACTTACCAAGCTAGTGCAAGCTGAAAACACAATCTTTCCAGTGCAGTTTAAGCACAAATTACAGAAAATTTGCTTTGACAAGGAACAGACTCTATTCCGGCAGGCACACTCAAGGAGGAGGGATCTGGGGAGTGGGGATTGTGCAGGTCCCCCGTGATAAGAGAGAGAAGGTGAGAGAGGGACAGGGTGAGCTCACTCCAAAAAAGAAAGGGAAAGCGGGGTGTGGGCATGACCTGGACCTGCCCACAGAGTGGGGTCCCAGGCCCCATGGTCAGAGCAATGACAACCTCAACTCTAGTCAGGGTTTCTGTACTTGTTGCCAGGTGAGGAGAGGCAGAGATCTTGGCCACACAGTGTGACTATATCAGACAGCCTTATACCCTACCTGCTGAGAGCTGAGGTTGGCTTTGACTGGGGCAGGCCTGGACCTGGACATTTGGGATGTCATGCCCCAGCTGCACAGAGAACTGGTACAGATGGAAGATAACGGGAAAAGGATGAGAAGGAGGTTCTATCAGGAAAAGCTCTGACCTGACTTCTCATTTGTCCTAAACTTCTGTGACCTCTGACTCATTATAACTTCTAAAGAGTGCCTGAATGTATTAAAATTTCTCCAGCTGCCAAGTTAGATAAATTCTGAAATTTCAATGGCTTAACACGAAAGTGTATTTCCTGCTCACATTCCTGGCTGGACAACCTTCCATATTCTCCTTCAGGAACCCAGATTCCTTCCATATTGTGGCTCTGCCCCAATAGGTCTTTGGTGTGCTCTACATCCAGTCAGGAAATGGAGAAAGAAAGGACATGGGGGATTCCACTGGAGGTTTCAGGGCCAGGCCTAGCAGTGGCTAACATCACACCTGCCCACCTTCCTTTACCAGAACTCAGCCACACAGACACATCTAACTGTAGGGGAGGCTGCAGAAACAGTCTGTGTGCCTAGGAAGAAAGGGAAATGGGTTTGAGAAACATCAAGCCAGCATTTGTCTCTTCACATCACTTCTTGGCACTTAGAATCACAGGACCCTAGATTCATAGACCCAGAGAACACAAGGACTGTGAGAGAATCTTAAAAATTGGGAATTGTAGAAATTTCATGTCTCATAATCATAGAATCCCAAAATAATACAATCCTACACTCCTTAGAGTTTGTTGTGGATGTGTCCATCTCCTCCATAAGATTGTAAGTTACTTGAGGAAAGGGAGTGTATGTTCTGAAACTCCTCTGTACCCACCACACTAATCATAATAATAGGGACGTCATGGTTGTAGAAAGCACATGGCGTCTAAGTGTGGTGATTTCTCAAGGTTCTAGAAATAGAAATTCCATTTGACCCAGCAATCCCATTACTGGGTATATACCCAAAGAACTATAAATCATTCTACTGTAAAGACAAACGTACACATATGTTCATTGCAGCACTGTTTACAATAGCAAAGACCTGGAACCAACCCAAATGTCCATCAATGATAGGCTGGACAAAGAAAATGTGGCACATATATACCATGGAATACTACACTGCCATTAAAAATGATGAGCTCATGTCCTTTGTAGGGACTTGGATGAATCTGGAAACCATCATTCTCAGCAAACTGACACAAGAACGGAAAACCAAACACCACATGTTCTCACTCATAGGTGGGTGTTGAACAGTGAGAACACGTGGACTCAGGGAAAGGAGCATCACACACTGGGGGCAGTTGGGCGGGGCTAGGGGAGGGACAGCGGGGGTGGGAAGGGTGGGGAGGGATAACACTGGGAGAAATGCAGGATATAGTTTGCACCTATGCAACAACCCTGTATGACCTGCACATGTAACCCAGAACCTAAAGTAAAATAAAAATTTTAAAAATTTAAAAAATGAAAGTAGCCGGGCGCGGTGGCTCAAGCCTATAATCCCAGCACTTTGGGAGGCCGAGGCGGGTGGATCACGAGGTCAAGAGATCTAGACCATCCTGGTCAACATGGTGAAACCCCGTCTCTACTAAAAATACAAAAAATTAGCTGGGCATGGTGGTGCGTGCCTGTAATCCCAACTACTCAGGAGGCTGAGGCAGGAGAATTGCCTGAACCCAGGAGGCGGAGGTTGCGGTGAGCCGAGATCGCGCCATTGCACTCCAGCCTGGGTAACATGAGTGAAACTCGGTCTCAAAAAAATAAATAAATAAATAAATAAAAATAAAAATAAAAATAAATAAAAAATGAAAGTACATGGTGTCCACTATGTACAAGGCTCTCTTCTACGTCCTTTGAATATTTTAATTCATTTAATCCTTACAACAACCCTATGAGGTAGGACTATGATTATCTCAATTAACAGATAAGAAAACTGAGGCAGTGAGGTTAAGGAATGAACCAGGGTTCAGGCAGCTAGTAAGCATTCAATAAATATCTGTTGAATGTGTAACTGTTCAATACTGTGAATTGCTGTCCAAAACTAGCTGTTTCCCCTTTACTTGATCTCTCCAGTTGCAAAAAAGAAAGACAGTAAGTCGTCAGGGCATAATTGATATATAAAAGAAATCCACAGTTGGAGAACAACTCACTTTGTCATTTGCTCCCCAAACTTCTGAAATGAATTCCCTATCACAATGGGAAAGCTGGCAGGGCCTTGTTAATTTGTGGGATGGGGTCTGAAGTCAGTTTGAAGCAGGAGCTATGGCAGGGCTTATCCAACCGCTCGCCAAGGAGGCCTTGCTGGCTCCATCTAATTAACAATAAGCCAGATACCCAGACACAATCCGCTTCTACATCTGTAACACGCTGACAGTCTAAAAATGCCAGCCTCCTCCTTGTGTGTCAGCTAAATGTCACTGGCGACATTTGATGCAATTCAGAGATGAAAGTAAATCCAATATTATCACTGACTAAATAACCACAGGCCCAATCAAGGGCCCCCAGGCCCCAGAGCAGGTTGGGGAGAGGAGGCAGCGCAGCCGGAAGGCAGGGGAGCCAGCTCTTTCCCCAATGCGCCCAACCCCCAGATGCCCACAGACAGGAAACCAACCTGCTGGCCCAGTTCTGCTTGGGAGGATCAGG
Source organism: Sapajus apella (assembly GCF_009761245.1). NCBI lineage: Eukaryota > Metazoa > Chordata > Mammalia > Primates > Cebidae > Sapajus > Sapajus apella. Next base: position 35,483,942 of record NW_022436976.1, on the reverse strand, counting down.
GCTTGCAGCCCCCATGGCCACCTAATTAGGCTGTTTCCCCTCTTTGAACCTCAGTTACTTCACCTGTGAAAGGAACAGAGGCAAAACATGACTTCTAGGGAATAACTGGTGCTGTTATGACATGCGGTAGTTTATTCAGTCAACCCCTGTTTACTGAGCACCTAGTATGTGGCAGGCACAGCTCTAGGTGCTGGGGATATATCACTCCTTTAATCATCTCCACTAGGCTGGAAGCATCATGAAGGTAGGCATTCCCTCATGTTCACCTTTGTACCCTAGCTTGGCCCACATAGGTGCTCAGTATATATCTGTGGAATGAATGCATGAATAAATGAACGCATCTACTTGCCTGTCTTCCCACTACCCAAGGAGTTTCTTGGGCAGCTGTGTAATCCTCAAGGGCAAGGATTAGACATTACCTCCTGGTGCTCAGTTCCCAGGAGAGCAATGACAATCATGATGCAAATCATACCAGTTCCCACCACATGGGACACAGGTGAGTAAGGGCAGGTGAGATACTTCCCCATGTTCCCAGCATTTAAAAAAATTTAAACACATAGACCAGGGATCAAAATTAACATCACCAATGAGAGGCACATGGACATTGCTTGCCTCTAGATGTTACCCTGAGAAGGACACAACAGTGTCATTGTTGTTCAGTGCTCCAGACAGCAATGCATCACCTGAATCTAAGCACAAGGAAACATCAGACAAACCCCAAATGAGAAACAGTCCATTGAAAAAGGAGCTGGGGTAGGGGAGGCAAGGAGGAGGGTGGACAGACAGTATCCTCGAAAATGTCATTGTCAAAAAGCGAAGAAATGCTGAGGAACTGTTCTAAGTTATAGGAGACCAAGGAAATGTGACAGCTAAGATATGTGAACCCAGACTGAATCGCACACTGGAGAGAGAAATGCTATAAAGAACATTACTGGGCCAATCCACAAAACCAAATGCAGTCAGAATTGATGCAAGTATTAGTGTCACTTTCTATTTCTGCTATAACAAATTATCACCAAGTTAGTGCCTTAAAACAACACAAATTTATTTAGGATGTGAACGTCTTTGAGGGAGCCAATATTCTGAGGACAAGAATCATTGACAGAAGTATTGTATCAAAGTTAAATTTACTGAAGTTGGTAAGTGTCCTGTGCCTACATAAGAAACTATTCTTATTCTTTAAAAACATACACTGATGTATTTAGAGGCGAAGGGTCAACTTACTCTCAAGCAGTTCAGGGATAATAAGAGAGAGAGAGAGAGAGAGAGAGAGAGAGAGAGAGAGAGAGAGAGAGAAAGAGAGAGATACAGCAGATGTGACCATTTGCAATAGGTGATTCTGGGCAAAAGGGTGTGGCTATTCTTTCTATTATACTTGCAACTCTTGCAAATTTGAGATAATTTCTAAGTTGCATGTGTGTGCTGAATTCTCAACAAGTGAGGTTGCCAAAGAGCTGAGAGAAAGGCTTTCCCGTGTCTTATATCATGGTTCCATCTCACCAAATGGATCAAGAACACCTCGGGGGCTCCCTGTTGCAGACAGAAGAAAACCCCAAGTCCTTAGCAGGGCATTTAGGCTCCTTTGTGACCTCCAGCCTCCTCTGACAATCACATCTTCCATCTGCCACCTATTCCTCTACCACATCTCGAAACTACCATCCCTCGAAACTGTATCATCGTAATTGCTGCCTTCATTAAGCAACTGGTCTCTGGTACTGGGTACATCCGTGGGTCACTTCATTTAATCCTCATGACGACCCTTCAACTAGGTGCCAGTATTTTCTCTAACAGATGGTGAATTAGAGGCTCAGAGAGGCTGAGTGACTTGCTTAAGATCACACAGCTAAACCCAGACTTTAAATCAGATCTGTCTGATTCCAAAGCCAGGCGCTTTCCAACATACTGCACTGCTCCACCCTCCAAGGGCTGTTTGGATAAACATTTCCTGAGCACACTCGGTGCTGGGCTCTGTGCTAGGCACTGTGGGTACAGATGCAATCAAACCCCACTCCCAGCCTCCCAGACTCATGATCTCACCAGAGAGATAGGGCCAGGGCTGAGGCAGGGTAAGGGTCCCTTGTTAGGGGTTGATGTCGGTGTCAGGTTTCCAGAGTCTGGACCTCTGACCCTCGGAGCTGATCTCAGCAAGAAGGTTGTGCCTGGAACCAAGTGGTGGTGCAGGTAGAAGTGAGAAATCCTTCCCCAGCCGGCTGATCCTGTGAGTCAAGCTTGGCACCTGTTTCAGCCTCCGTTGCTGGGTTAAAGTGCTGGCAATTCCATTAGTCAGGTCTCTGCTGCTCTCTAGTGGTAGATACAGAGATGACAGGGAAAAGGCTTCCCGAAGAAAGTAAGAAGAAATCTCTGATAACTTTGCTCAGCCTAGGGTCTGTGAGTTGGTTCCCAAGTTTGTGAATGGACACGCATGGGTTTGAGCTTGCAGTTGTGCATGGGGCTGTCTGCTTCACCAGGAGAGATGCTCAACTTCTCCCAGATCATACAGTGAGCACAAAAGTAACCCCAGACTGAGCCCTGCTAAGACTGAGCATGACCATGGTCACAGCCTGAGACTGACCTTGGCCGTAGACTGAGTTCTAACTTTGTCTAGGGACTAAACCCACCTTCAGAATCCACCAAACATATGCCGTTCCCCTCACCTGCCTCCCGGGAGCCCTTTGGCAGCATCCTGCAGCTCTGGACCTCCTGAAGGCCTCTGGGCCTCTTCCCTGCTCTTTCCTCTCAGCTGATCCCACCTCTCCTTCCCCTGTTGCCTGGGCAACCCCAGGTGGATCATCTGAAGCAGCACTTGCAACACCTTGCACCCCTGCCCTCTTAGTCCATGGCCCAGTGACCCCCACCCGCACCCACCATCTACCTGCTCAGCTCCTGCACTGGCTGAAGAAGGCCTCCCTGCTGTGCAGAAGGCTCCACCACACCTGGTCCACCGTGGCAGGGCCCCCACACTGCCCCACTCTTGGCTCAGTCTCTGTAAGCACTTCCTCCCATTCTCCTTTCAAGACACCTGCACCAGCTCTTCTCCAGCTCACTTAGCTATGCTCTCCTCTCACTACAACGGGAAGATGGGGGCATCAGGCTAGAAGCACCGCACACTCCCCTCACACACTATAAACCATGCCTGCTGCCTCCCCTTCCATCTTGGAAGATAAGCATCCCTTCTCTGTCCAAGTCTAGCCTGTCCCCTGTGCCTGGATCTTCAGGGAGCACACATCGGCCCCTCTCAACTGGGCATCATTAACACCTCCCCTCAATCTATAAACACCTTCAAGTCTCTTCTGCACTAAAGAGAGAGAGAGGGAGAGAGAGCCTCCCTCAACCCTTTTCCCTTGAGCTTTACCAGTGTCCTCCTTATCCCCTTTCACAGCCAAGCTTCCTCCAGAGGCATCTACCCTCATAGATGAACTTCCTCATTTGCGCACTTTCTCCGCATCATCTGCAGCCTGACTTCATCCACATTCACCCAGCACTGTTCTCAAGGTCCCCATGCATCCTCACGTTGCAATGGACTCTTTTCCATCATTCCTTGCCCTGGTTGCATTTGCAACCATCTTTCCTGATTTTCCTCCTGCTCCTCAGTCTTTTTTGCAGGGCTCTCTTCCCCTCCCCAACGTGGCAGTAATATGCTGGTGGTCCCCAGGCTTCCATCCTAGGCCACCTGCTCTTCTCCCTCCACCTCCTTTCCTTGGAAGACCTTGGTTATTTGCATGTTAGCTGGGACTCTTGCTGGTAAGGAACAGAAGCCCCCTGAAGTCAGCTGAAACCAAAAGGGATTATAAGGCTATAGGGAATCTCAAAATACCAAAAGCAGGAGGTTTCAGTGATACGAAAAGGAGGCAAGGAAGGACTGGGTAGAGAAGGGTAGGGTTCCTGGTGAGGGCTCCACCCTCAGGTCTGTGCCCTTGGACCTAAGTGAAGACAAGCACTCCTGTTTTTGCACCCAAATGTTGCATTTTCCAAGTTCACTCTGGCCTATCACAACCCCCATCCTGTGCCCATAAAAACCTGGCACCATAGCAGGCACACACAGAAGCAGCTGGAAGTCAAGAGGAGCAGAAGAGCACACCAACAGACACTGCAAGCCATTGAGGCAGGACGATGCAGAATTCGGTCGGGAACCTAACTCCACCAGAAGACCACCTTCCCACTCCAGCCGCCTTCTGACTCCCCATCCACCTCACTGAGAGCTACTTCCACCACTCAATAAAACCTTGGACTCATCCTCCAAGCCCATGTGTGATCTGATTTTTCCAGTACACTAGGGCAAGATCCCAGGATACAGAAAGTCCTCTGTCCTTGCCATAAGGCAGAGGTTCTAACTGAGCTGATTTACACAAGCCGCCTGCAGATGGCAAAACTGAAAGAGTGCACTCTAACACATAGTCACTGGGGCCTCAGGAGCAGTAAATACTCAACCCTAGACACTGCTATGGGGTCAGAGCCCCATGACCTGTCTTCTGCATGCTCCCCCTAGACTTTGAGCAGCAGTGCACCACAGAAGCAGGCCACACCCCTATTTCACACCCTGTAAGGGGGATAAAAAGGGAACTCCTCCCATTTTATCAGGGTTTCGGGGACCAGCAGCCTCTACTATAGAAGTCCTTCCTTATAGCTGCCTCCCAGTCATCCCCACTATTAGTATGGATTCTGTTAGAAGCTACTTAGAGGAAAGTTGTGTCCTTTCTCACCCAACAGCAGAGCTGTGCTGGAGCTGACTCATACCAGATTACAAGAGCCAATAATTAAATTTGGAAGTATTTTGCAAGCCAGTTGGTAAACATCACTATTGTTAAAAATTAAATTACATAAATTTATAATTAAAGAAGGTATATAGAAAAACAAAGGTAATAAATACATACACTAAATGTATTGCTTTCTAATTATTTTATTGCAATTCCCTATTCTATGCTCTTAAGGTGATTTGGGTCTATCATAGGTATACGTGTAAATGCCGTCTAATGGTAGGCTACTGCATATCCCGCCCCGCTCTGTGTTCAGGGACATCGTATTAGTAGCTTGAAATTCATCATGGTGAGAGCATTTACACCACAGAAATCAGCAAACACAGCAGATTCAGGCTTGGGTTATCATCTTATTGATTATCTAGAAAAGAAATCAGCAGACTGTAGCCAATATACTATTTATGCATGTTGAACTAAGAATGATTTTTACACTTTCAAAATGCTGTAAAAATACAACAAAGCAGAACATGTAACAGAGACTATATAAGGCTCTCAAAGCCTAAAATACTTACTAACTGCACCTTTATGGAAAGAGTTTGCTGAACTCTGGTCTAGACATTAGAAAGAGATGGAGAAAATGTTAATAATTCATATTAGTAATATTTCCGGTCTATAACTATTACATCATAACTCACAACAAAAGTTTGAGGAAATATTTTTCAAGCATTTGAAATCTATTATCCAATGTAGCATAAGGAGACCCATATCATTGATAAACAGGTGAAATTCCAAATATGAATTGCTGAAGCCAAAAGAGGTTTAAATTTAATGACTATACTTTGAAGTCTGGTAAACAGTTTTACAGTAGATCCTATATAAGATTTAATGACAATTAAACAGATCAATGAGACAGAAAATTAACAAGGATATCCAGGACTTGAACTCAGATCTGGACCAAGCGGATCTAATAGACGTCTACAGAAATCTCCACCCCAAGTCGATAGAATATACATTCTTCTCAGCACCACATTGCACCTACTCTAAAACTGACCGCATAATTGGAAGTAAATCACTCCTCAGCAAATGCAAAAGATCAGAAATCATAACAGTCTCTCAGACCACAGTGCAATCAAATTAGAACTCAGAATTAAGAAACTAACTCAGAACCGCACAACTTCATGGAAACCGAACAACTGGCTCCTGAATATCAACTGGATAAACAATGAAATGAAGGCAGAGATAAAGACGTTCTTCGAAACCAGTGAGAATGAAGACACAATGTACCAGAATCTCTGGGACACATTTAAATCAGTGTCTAGAGGGAAATTTATAGCAATAAATGCCCACCAGAGAAGTGAGGAAAGATCTAAATTCAACACCCTATCATCAAAATTAAAAGAGCTAGAGGAGCAAGATAAAAAAAAAAACTCAAAAGCTAGCAGAAGACAAGAAATGTCAGAGCAGAACTGAATGAGATAGAGACACAAAAAATCCTTCAAAAAATCAATAAATCCAGGAGCTAGTTTTTTGAAAAGATCAACAAAATAGACAGACCACTAGCCAGATTAATAAAAAAGAAAAAGGGGAAGAATCAAATAGATGCAATAAAAAATTATAAAGGGGTTATCACCATTGACTCCATGGAAATACAAACTACCATCAGAAATTACTACAAACAACTCTATGCACATAAACCAGTAAACCTGGAAGAAACGGATAAATTCCTGGACACTCACACCCTCCCAAGCCTAAGCCAGGAAGAAGCTGAAACCTTGAACAGACCAATAACAAGGGCTAAAGTTGAGGCAGCAATTAATAGTCTACCAACCAAAAAATGCCCAGATCCAGATGGGTTCACAGCTGAATTCTACCAGACATACAAAGAGGAGCTGGTACCATTCTTTCTGAAACTATTCCAAACAATACAAAAAAAAGGGAGTCCTTCCCAAATCGTTTTATGAGACCAACATCATCCTGATACCAAAACCCAGCAGAGACTCAACAAAAAAAGAAAACTTCAGGCCAATATCCACAATGAACATAGATGCAAAAATCTTCAATAAGGTACTGGCAAACCAATTACAACAGCACATCAAAAAGCTTATACATCACGATCAAGTAAGCTTCATTCCGGGAATGCAAGGCTGGTTCAACATACACAAGTCTATAAACGTAATCCACCACATAAACAGAATGAAAGACAAAAACCATATGATCATCTCAATAGATGCAGAGAAGGCCTTTGACAAAATCCAACAGCGCTTCATGCTAAAAACTCTCAATAAACTATGTATCAATGGAACATATCGTAAAATAATAAAAGCTATTTATGACAAACCTACAGCCAATATCATACTGAATGGGCAAAAACTGGAAACATTCATTCCCTTTGAAATCCGGCACTAGACAAGGATGTCCTCTGTCACAACTCCTATTCAATATAGTATTGGAAGTTCTAGCTAGAGCAATTAGGCAAGAGAAAAAATAAAGCGTATTCAATTAGGAAAAGAGGAAGTCAAATTGTGTATATTTAGAAGACCCTATCATCTCAGCCCCAAATCTCCTTAAACTGATAAGCAACTTCAGCAATCTCAGGATACAAAATCAATGTGCAGAAATCACAAGCATTTCTATACACCAATAACAGGCTAACAGTCAAATCATGAGCAAACTGCCATTCACAATTGCTACAAAGATAATAAAATACCTAGGAATACAACTAACAAAGGATGTAAAGGACCTCTTCAAGGAGCACTACAAGCCACTGCTCAACAAAATAAGGGAGGACCCAAACAAATGGAGAAACATTCCATGCTCATGGTTAGGAAGAATCAATATTGTGAAAATGGCCATACTGCCCAAATTAATTTATAGATTCAATGCTATCCCCATCAAGCTACCTATGATCTTCTTCACAGAACTGGAAAAAGAACACCTTAAACTTCATATGGAACCAAAAGAGAGCCCACCTAGCCAAGACAACCCTAAGCAAAAAGAACAAAGCCAGAGGCAGCACGCTACCTGATTTCAAACTATACCACAAGGCTACAGTAATCAAAACAGCATGGTACTGGTACCAAAACAGAGATATAGACCAATGGAAGAGAACATAGGCCTTGGAGGCAACACCACACATCTGCAGCCATCTGATCTTTGACAAACCTGACAAAAACAAGCAATGGTGAAAGGATTCCCTGTTTAATAAATGGTGGCTACTAGCTAGCAGTGTGCAGAAAGCAAAAACTGGACCCCTTCCTGACACCTTACACTAAAATTAACTCCAGATGGATTAAAGACTCAAACATAAGACCTAACACCACAAAAACTCTAGAAGAAAATCTAGGCAAAACCATTCAGGAAATAGGCATAGGCAAGGACGTCATGACTAAAACACTTGTCTATTTTGGCAACAAAAGCCAAAATAGACAAATGGCACCTAATTAAACTCCAGAGCTTCTGTACAGCAAAAGAAACAATCATTAGAGTGAACTAGCAACCAAGAGAATGGGAAAAATTTTTGCAATCTACCCATCTGACAAAGGGCTAATATCCAAAGTCTACAAAGAACTAAAATAGATTTACAAGAAAAAAATAAACAAACCCACCCAAAACTGGGAGAAGGATATGAACAGACACTTTTCAAAAGAAGGCATATATAAGGCCAACAAACATATGAAAAAATGCTCATCATCACTGGTCATCAGAGAAATGCAACCAAAGCCACATTGAGATATCGCCTCACGCCAGTTAGAATGGCGACCATTAAAAAATCTGGAGACAACAGATGCTGGAGAGGATGTGCAGAAATAGGGACGGTTTTACACTGTTGGTGGGAGTGTAAATTAGTTCAATCATTGTGGAAGACAGTGTGGCAATTTCTCAAGGACCTAGAAATAGAAATTCCATTTGACCCAGCAATCCCATTACTGGGTATATACCCAAAGGATTATAAATTGTTCTGTTATAAAGACACATGCACACATATGTTCATAGCAGCGCTGTTTACAATAGCAAAGGCTTGGAACCAACCCAAATGCCATCGATGATAGACTGGATAAGGAAAATGTGGCACACACACCATGGAATACTATGCAGCCATAAGAAACTATAAGCTCGTGTCCTTTGTAGGGACATGGATGAATCTGGAAACCATCATTCTCAGCAAACTGACACAAGAACAGAAAATCAAACACTGCACGTTCTCACTTATAGGTGGGTGTTGAACACTGAGAACACATGGACACAAGGAGAGGAGCAACACACACTGGGGTCTGTTGGTGGGGGCAAGGGAGGGACAGCAGCAGGGTGGAGAGGTCGGGGAGGGATAACATGGGGAGAAATGCCAGATGTAGGTGACTGTGGGGATGGAGGCAGCAAACCACATTGCCACGTGTGTACCTATGCAACAATCCTGCATGATCTGTACCCCAGAACCTAAAGTACAATTAAAAAGAATTTTAAAAAAAGATTTAATGACAATAATTTCTGTGAGAAAGAGCAAGTTGAGATGCAATTCCACTTGTCAAGTTATGGTTGAATCACAACCATCAGTTAGCCACAGGTATGAGTTTGGCAAAAAAACAGTGGAATAATCCTGAGAAAATCAACTGGCTATTTAGAATTTATGATAAAGAATATTGCATAGTTTATTATTGTAAATTTGGTGTTACTCATATGGGTAAAATTTAGAATGAAGTGATGTATGTATAAATATACGTACATGTTTGGAGACTTGGTTATTAAAATTTTGCTACCACAGTACTGCCCAGCAGCCCTTTCAATACCCCGAAGCAGGAAGCTCCATCCCTCCTTCCGAAAAAGGCCTGGCTTACTCACGTCTGCCTACACCCAACCCGCTCGTACCAGGGACCTCACCTCCGTTTCTCCCTGCTCCCTTTCTCTAGAACCCCTACCTTTCAGAATTTGGACCTCTGATTTGTTGTATTTTTGCTTTTACATTTTCCTTCTCTGTCTTTTTGCTTTACCTTTCTACATACTCCCTCAGCTTTATCTCATAGCCCCACATAATTGAGCTTTTTATTTATGCTCTCAAACGTTTCACATCCAAGAGCTTTTTTTCTTCCCTTATCATTTCTTGTCATGGCATCCTGTTCTTCTTTAATGGATGCAGCAGCTTCTCTTGGCTCTGAAAATATTAATGATAGCACACTGATTTTAAGTTTTTATCTCCCTGGCTAGTCTCTGCTCCTGCCAAGTAGCTTGTATCTGTTTCTTTCATTTTGTCTCTATCTTTTCTCCTGGAAGCTTTCCTTGCCTCTCTCATTATCTTTGGCTGTCTTTATGTAAGGCATTATTCAAAAAAAAAACTAAAAGATTCCTTGAAGAATTGGCTAATTCCTGGTCTGGGGCTGGGAAAGTAGTAGATGAGGCCAGAACGTCTCTCTGTGACAGAAAGTGCTCAAAGAATTCAGGACATATACCAAAATGACACAAGAGCCAGCTTGAAGAGGCCTCCTCCAATGGGCAAACGTAGAGCAAATTGAGCATAAACATATATATGTGTTTATTTTATATACATGTTTTATATATATAACACCGTCTGATCTATATATATATAACTATGGCTCTTGGTTGAAATAAAATCCAAGAGTCCACATTGATGTAACTTAACAAATAAACATATGGAATGAAGGTGTTTGGAGAGCCCCCAGCTAAAGTGAGGTTCCAGTGCCAGAGCGGCTAGCCACCAAGCCCTAATGGGAAATGAAGGGGGACTGGATGTGGGTGTTTACAGTGTGTCTTTCACAGGATGCTTCTTTTAGCTGGCAGTCGGCCTAATGCCTAATTGCCTGAATTGTGACCCAGGAGGTCCCTCACACAGGAAACTTGCTTATACTGCCAGATGCATAGACCGCTGTGGCTCCTGTCCAACCCATGTCTGTTTCTGCCTGCCTGACCATCACTCTGGCTCTGGGAGCCTGACCTTGTGTTCTCCCTGGTAACCTGGGAAAAACACAGCCTGGGGCAGCCCCTGGTTCTTTGGATGCAAGGCACAAATTCAATGCACCACCACAAAAGGAAACAAGCTCAAAGATTCTTTACTTGCAGATCCTGGGCAGGGAGGGAGCCATGAGTTGGGAGAGTCGTCCTCCATCACCAGATCATGTGAAGCAGGAATGAAGAGTCAGGCAGAGGCATGGCAACTAGCAGTAAATATAAGGGACTAGTGCGTGGGTCACTTTAAGTTCCCAGGGAAATACTTGAATGGTCTCTTTAAAGGAAGCAGCAGTAGAGCCGGGAGCCCAGTCGGTAGGTGGGGGAGATGTGGCTAAATGCTAATCCCTGCCCACCGGCTTCAGCCATTTGGGTGTGGTGTAGAAATGGAAACTGTCCAGGGTGACTGAGCTCTGTTTCTGGTATGAGAACGTGCAACTTGAATGCAAAATGGATTCTGAGGCAACATAAAATTCTAAGAATTGGCTGCAATCCACCCGTCACTGCCTCCGCACTATACTGTAAATGTAAAGCATGTGAAGTTGAGCAGTGGCGACCTAGTGGCCTTCAGGGGAAAGAATGGTTATAGCGGTTATGTTTGGAGATGCAAGGCAAGATCCTGTGGTAGAAAGCTGGAAGGGCAGGGAGTAGGAAAAGACCCCAGTGAGTGGGTGGTCCTCTCCCCAGGAGGCCAAGGGGTTGGCTGATACAGGGCTGGTCCTCCTGGGGAAGGCAATCATCTCCATTAATTGTATTAACCTGTATTAGAGTTCCCTTCAGGTATGGAAGTGTGGGCATGTACATCTGAGCAGAGAGCAGGAAACATACCAGGATCATGAGCCAAGGCTAAGCAGACAATGAGTTCAGAAGAAGGGGAAAATGTCTGTGTCCATTTATGTCTTAGAAGTGCATAGGCATCACTGGGTGGAGGTTTAGCATAAACGGTAAAGTTGCACAGGGGGCAAAGTCACCCCAACGTTGAGGTCTCTGGTTGGGGAAGTCTCCAGTGTCCTCTGAGGACATCATCTCCAGCAGCAAGGCTTTAGGCCAGAGCAATGTCATCTAGGATGTAGGACTAGAACCCAATCCAGCTAATGTGGCTTCAGCATTTTTCATGTTTGGTTGAAACAGTGCGGTCTACTGAAGGGTGTGGGCATCTGGATTGCAAACTAATGAAAACACCCAAAACAGTAATGTTCAGACCAACAATCAACAAAATAGTGTGCATCTATACCTGGCAGGGTTTTGTTTTGGGAGGAAGTTTAGGTTACAATGGGTCCCCTATCAGATAAGCAGCTCCCTGGCCTCAGGAGTATGTGTGCCCTTAATTGGGCCTCTGACCTTTGTGGGATGGGAGTGAGATCAAAAATTTAGAAAAAAATAGGTTAAAGCCTAGGGCTAACCAGAGAACTTTAGATGTGTATTTGTTGTATTGGAATTTGAAAAGGAGTCATTTGAGGATGTCACTATGTTTTCCATTAAACCGACTGTTTGGGACCTACTAGGGACAATGGAAATTCTATTGATTGCTTCCTCTAAGAGCACAGCGTGTCCATTCTAAGAAGTGAAATGTATTCCTTAGTTCCTGTTAGAAATGTCTGTAACTCTGAAGGGGATAAGGAGCATTCGAGTAAGGCCTTGCATTATGGGCTTAGTACATGTGGTGATGCTTGATTTTGACTTGTACTTTGGGCATTTATGAAGCAAGAGATTCCAGAGTTTTGGGGGACTTGGGGGCATTTTTTTTACCTTGATGGGGATAATTTTTGGATAATGGCCTAATCATTTTGATAAATGTGAAGATGGGATTGTTTGTTGGTGAGGGCATCTAGTGCTAAAATGACTGCCTGAAGTTTGGGAAATGTATTGTTTCTTGGGTCCTGTCCTTTATTAGGGATACCCTGGCTAAGAGATCCGGTGAGTGGGTGGTCCTTTTATTTGCTGAGTCATAGGACCTCCACCAAGCTCTATCACCTATGAGAGCCTCAGTACCATTCATGTAGTCTATGAACTGCTATTACTGTTCACTCAGTGAATACCAATACTGGGGGGCTTTCCAGGTACTCATGAGGCTTGGTTGGGGGTGACCTCCTCTAGCATCCTGGCATCTGGCAAGGGATTGAGGACAAGGGAAGCCACTCCCTTCTGTAGGAGGAATATCCAGAGGGCCAAGGTTTGGCTCCTCTGGATTAGAGAGGTCTAATCCTGCTGGATTAGAGAGGTCTCAGCAGCTGGGCCCCCTGTAGGGGTGCTGTTTCCATGACCCAAAGCATAATGAGCAGCTGGGCACAGAGGGTCACAGGCTCAGGGTCTATGAGAGCCTCTATGTCCAAGAGAACCCAGTAGGTAGCCAATCATTTGTTGTTTCAGTGATGTGTGGCACAAGGCCAAAAGGGACAATATGTTGCATCAAAAGCCCTGGTACAACTAACGGTCACCATAAGTAGTCCAGAGATTCCAGAAGGCATTACAGAAGGTTGCCAAAGCCTCCACAGAGGAGGAGTTTTTTGAGGACACTCACATGAGTGCCTGTTGATTTTAGTTTAGAAGTAAAGTTTGTAAAGGAAGAATATGTTGCCACCAGAACCCTAAAAGTACCACAAGACATACTGACCATAAATATTCTTGATGCATGTATCAAACGAATCTCCTTGGAGGAGGACATCCTCAATGTTGTACCTGTGCTTCTGGAGAAGGTGGTTGTCATTAAGATCTTTTCTGCAAAGATTATATGTGATGACAAAGCTGTCCCCTGTAAATACCCTAAAAAGGTGTACTGTGACCCTTCAGAGGTGGAAGCAAACTGCAGCTGAGAGGCTGTTGAAATAGGCACTAAACAGAATATGTTAGCCAAATCTTTAAAAGCAAAATATATACCAGATGAGGACTGAATAAAGTTAGAAATCTTACTAATATCTGGTATTGGGTAAAAGGTCCCTGGTAGATGGAACCACAGCACTGAGGTTGTAGTAATCCATCATAAAGCATCCTTTATTTGCTTTTATTTTTTCAGATTTGGAAATGGAAATATTAGGAACAGGGAAATGGAAAGCCATGTGGATACTCATCCCTTTATTGATTAGGTTTTATATAACCGATTTTAATACTCGAGGCCTTACTTTAACTTACACTGGGCCATATTAACTATCTTAACTTAGGATTCATGGAGTCCCATTTTATCAAGCCAATTTGTAAATGCCATACTTATTTAATTATGCTTTATTGCTTACTGCTTACTATGTCCAACACAGACTGTTTTATACCAATGGGTATATAACTATGAGAAATTTAGACAAGGCTATAAAGTGGGCATGTTCATTGTTTCTTTTTATTGTTTAGTTACCTTCTCAAGGTTATAGGGGCAGAGTGTTTAAACTTAGTGGGATCCCCAGGTATATCTGTACTTTCAGCCCCAGTATTGATTAAGTTCACGAATTGTTGTTAAGCAGTGCATTTTAGCAAATATTAAAGTTAAATTAAAATATTAAAGTTAAATTAAAACTATAGGTTGTTGTTAATCAGTGCATTTTAGTAAATATTAAAGTTAAATTAAAACTTCTACAATATAGTTGTAGAAGCACAAATGCCAATCAGTACCCATTTCATCTTTGTTATATAAATTCTTTAGTATATAAATTTTAAATGTCCAATAGAATCAAATTTGGAATTATATCATATATACAATTTATTTTAAACTATTTATATTAAAACATTTTACGAATAATTTATTTAACTACTTTTTATTTCCCCCTGTATCTAAGGGTTTGTTCATAAACCAGTGAATAATCTAGGGCTAGCATTATGTTTGCTAGACCTGGAATTTACTCAGCACTTAAAGTTTAAAGCTTTTCTTGAATTTGAAGCTACCTAAAGCAACAGTCTCTCTCTCTCTCTCTCTCTCTCTCTCTCTCTCTCTCTCTCTCTCATTCTCCCCCATCTCTCTCTCAGCTTTTAGCTACCTGAAGCCAAAGTTCTTAGTTTCTGTCTCTAGTTGATAAGAGGAAAAGAGGGAAGAGGAAAGGGTCCCAACACCTCTAGGAGAGAGACTCTCTCTGAGACAGCCCCCCAACTCCTCAATATAATCAGTCCCTTTTTTCCTTTTTTTCTTCAAATGAAATCTTTAGAATGCCTTATATTTCTAGGTGGCTAAAATAAATATACAGACATACATCATTTTATTGTGCTCCACTTTATTGTGCTTCACAGATATTGTGTTTTTTACAAATTGAAGGTTTTGGGCAACCCTGAGTCCAGCAAGTCTATCAGTGTCATTTGCCACATCATGCATGCCTCTATGTCACATTTTTCTGATTTTCACAATATTTTAAACTTTTCCAGTATTAATATATGTGCTATGTGATCTGTGGTTAGTGATCTTTGATGTTACCATTGTAATCATTTTGGGGTGTCACCAGCCACACCCATATAAGTCAGTGAACTTAGTGGATAAATGTGAGGTGTGTGTTGTGACTGCTCCACAGACCCACCCTTTCCCCATCTCTCTCCCTCTCCCTAGGCTTCCCTATTCCCTAAGACAGGACAACATTGAAATTAGGGCTGGGCACAGTGGCTCACACTAATCCCAGCACTTAAGGAGGCCAAGACAGGAGTATCACTTGAGCCCAGGAGTGTGAGACCGGCAGAACAAGACTCTGTCTCTGGAAGAAGAAGAAGAAGGAGGAGGAAAAGGAAGGACAATTAATAGCCCTACACTGGGATCAGGTGCGGTGGCTCATGCCTGTAATCCCAGCACTGTGGGAAGCCGAGGTGGGCAGATCACGAGGTCAGGAGTTTGAGACCAGCCTAGCCAACATGGTGAAACCCTGCCTCTACTAAAAATGCAAAAATTAGCTGGGCATGGTGGTGCACACCTTTAATCCTAGCTACTCAGGAGGCCAAGGCAGGAGAGAGAATTGCTGGAACCTGGGAGGCGGAGGTTGCAGTAAGCCGAGATCATGCCACTGTACTCCAGCCTGGGCAACGGAGCAAGACTCCATCTCAGAAAAAAATAATAATAATAAAAACCCTACAATGGCCTCTAAGTATAAAAGTGAAAGAATCACTCTCTACTCACTTTAAATCAATGCTAAGAGAGGAATAAGCTTACTGGGGAAGGTACGTCGAAAGTCAAGACAGGTTGAAAGGCAGGCCTCTTGCAACAGTTATCGAACTTGTGAATGCAAAGGAAAAGTTCTTGAAGAAAATGAAGAGTGCTACTCCAGCGAACAAACAAATAAGAAGCAAGAAAACTGCCTTATTGCTGTTATCAAGAAAGTATTAGTGGCCTGAATAGATCATCAAAGCGGCCTCAACATTTCCTTAAACCAAAGCCTAATCCAGAGCAAGACCCTAACCTTCTTTCATCCTATAAAGGCTGAGAGAGGCAATGAAGCTGCAGACGAAATGTTTGAAGCTAGCAGAGGTTGGTTCATGAGGTTTAAGGAAAGAAGCCAACACCATAACATAAAAGTGCAAAGTGAAGCAGCAGGTGCTGTTGGAGAAGCTGCAGCAAGTTATCCAGAAGACCTGGCTAAGAAAATTGATGAAGATGGCTACACTAAACAGATGTTCAATGTAGATGAAACAGTCTCCCGTTAGAAGATGCCATCTAGGACCTTCCTAGCTAGAGAGGAGAAGTCAATGCCTGGCTTCAAAGCTTCAAAGAATGGGCTGCCTCTCTCATTAGGGGCTAATGCAGATGGTGACTGTCAGTTGAAGCCAATGCTCATTTACTATTCTAAAAATCCTAAGGCCCTTATGCACTATGCTAAATCTACTCTGCCTGTGCTCTGGAAATGGAACAACAAAGCCAAGATGAGAGCATATCTGTTTACAGCATGGTTTACTGAATATTTAAGCCACTGTTGAAACCTACTGCTCAGAAGAAAAGATTCATTTCAAAATATTATGCTCACTGACAAGGCACCTGGTCCCCAAAGACCCCTGATGGAGATGTACAAGGAGATGAATGCTGTGTTCATGCCTGCTAACACCAAGTCCATTCTGCAGCCCATGGAGCAAGGAGTAATTTCGGCTTTCAAGTCTTATTACTTAAGAAACATTTTGTAAGGCTATAGCTGCTATAGATAGTGATTCCTTTGATGGATTTGAGCAAAATAAATAGAAAAGCTTCTGGAAAGGATTCACCATTCTAGATGCCATTAAGAACATTCATGATTCCTGGGAGGAAGTCAAAATATCAACATTAACAAGAGTTTGGAAAAGTAGATTACAACCCTCATGGATGACTTGTTGTGGCTCAAGACTTCAGTGGAGGAAGTAACTACAGATGTTGTAGAAACAGCAAGAGAACTAGAAGCAGACGTGGAGCCTGAAAATGTGACTGAACTGCTGTAGTCTCATGGTCAGGTTTGAACAAATGAAAAATTGCTTCTTACAGATAAGCAAAGAAAGAGGTTTATTGAGTTGAGTCTACTCTGGTGAAGTTGCTGTAAGCATTGTTGAAATGACAAGAAATGATTTATTATTTTACTTAAACTTAGCTAACAAAGCAGTGGCAGAGTTTTAGGGGACTGATCCCAATTTTGAAAGAAATTTAACTGTGGTTAAAATACCATCAAACAGCATCACACACTACAGAAAAATATTTTGTGAAAGGAAGAGTTAATTGATGTGGCAAACTTAATTTTCATCTTATTTTAAGAAATGGCCACAACCATCCCAATCTTCAGCAGCCACCACCCTGATCAGTCAGCAGCCATCAACGTCAAGGCAAGACTCTCCACCAGCAAAAAGATTGCTGTTCACTGAAGGTGCTGATGATCATTAGTGTTTTTCAGCAATTAAGTATTTTTTTAATATAAGGTATGTACATTGTTTTTTAGACATGGTGCTATTGCACCCTTAATAGACTGCAGTATCATGTAACCATAACTTTATATGCACTGGGAAATCAAAAAATTTGTGTGACTTTCTTTGTTGAGCCAGTCACTTTATTGTTGTGGTCTGGAACCAAATACGCACTGTCTCCCAGATGTGTCTGTATATATAATTTTACTTTTCTTGCTCTTTCTGGATTTTTTCCTGTTAAGTTCCTGGTGGCATCAATTGACCTCTGTGGTGAGTGACCAGGAACACCTGGGGAAGAAGTGCCTCATTGCAGACTCATATGCCGCTGTCTCCTGTTCCAGCGTGTGCCAATCACTCCTCTGAAGGATCAGGATCAGTGTCTACCCCTACAATCATTCTTTTAAATTACTGCTAGGGTTGGCTCCCAAACCCCAGGAGTGCAGCACTAGAGCATTGCATGTTTACAGGCAGCAGCACAGAGTTAAACCCACGCAAATTCCATGGGAGATTTGCATTTATCTAAGAGCTTTTTTATATCCTCTGGTGTCTCTAGTGGGGCAGGGATCAGGTGTTCAGGACATTTGTATTTGCCCATTCCAGGGCCAGTGATTAGACCCATGATACCCCCTGGAGTTAAGGACGAAAGGCGACAGCAGCAAAGAATGTGACTACCTTCTGTAGGCCCCTGCAGGCCTCAGCGGCACCTACTCCTGCAAGGCTTCATGAGGGCTCAGGTGAAGTCACCCCCATCTGAGGCTAGGTTTAGGCAATTTGATCATTTCACCCCACATCTGCTTCACCAACACAGAAAAACCAGCATTGTATTACCCTCTCTGACTTTACTACAGGGGAATCCTTGTTCTGCAGGAGTCTGGGAGCTCGTGTCTCTATCACCAGCAGGATGGAGGTAGAGCTCCACCATCCTGGACAGCTTGTTCTGGCTCAGCCCCAGGATTTCACAACCCATAGCCAGCATAGTCCTGACCACTAACAAGATCCTAGGTCACTGAAACAGTGCACCTGGCACAAAAGGCTGCATGCCTTAAAGTAGTGGCCCAATGTCTAAGGACCTGATCCCAGGAAGGGCAGGTGATGCTGCACAGGAAAACACACCCTTCTTATACTGGGACCTGCCTGCGGAGAGCTGCAGGGGAGTCCTGTGGCTCCAAGTGCTATTCACAGCCACCACAATTTTAAGAGAATCCCCAAGGCAATACCTGACAACAGCATGACACAGCAGTGCAAAGCAGCTACAGTTACTAGCAAGCAGTGGTTCCTTCCCAAAGGGACTGGGCCATCTGGGAGTGGCAGCTAGTAAGCCATTCACAGCTAATAGGCATTGTAGTGGTGTATACCCTGCACCAACACATCCCATCCTTCATGGCCACTTGATTTAAGAGCCCCCAGCTAAATTGGGGTTCTAGTACCAGAGCGGCTAGCAATGCTGTTCTAACAGGAAATGAGAGGAACTTGATAAGGGTGTTTAGAGTGTACCTTTCACAGAATACAGGTTTTACCTGGAAGATGACCTAATGCCCATGACCGGGGTGCCTCACGTGGAAAACTTGTTTATGCTGGTAGATGCCCTTGTGGCTCTTGCATGGCCTGTGTCTAGTTTATATCTGCCTGACTGTCGCTCTGGCACCAGGAACTCAACCTTGTGTTCTCCCTGGCATACTGGGGAAAACCTGGCCTAGGACAGCCCCTGCTTCTTCAGATGCAAGGCACAAATTCAATGCAACACCAAAACAGGAAACAAGTTCAAAGCTTCTTTACTTGCAGATCCTGGGCAGGGAGGGAACCATGAGTTGGGAAGGCAGCTCTCCAGCCCCAAATCATATGAGGCAGGAATGACAAGTCAGGCAGAGAGAGAAAAGCATGGGGCAATTAGTGGTATATATTAGGGAATAGGGTGAGTCACTAAGTTTACAAGCAAATGTCTGAAATTCCATTTAAAGGAAGTGGCAGGAAAGTGAGGTGCCCACTCTGCTGGGCAGGAGAAATGTCTCAAAGAGCTTCTCTCTGAACACTGGCTTGGGCCATGTGGGTGTCATATAGATCTGGAAACTGTGTGAAGGGTGACTGAGCCCTACTTCTGGTATGGGAAATTTAAACTTGTGTTCAAAATGAATGCAGAGGGCCAGGCACAGTGGTCATGCCTGTAATCCCAGCACTTTGGGAAGCTGAGGCAAGGAGATCACTTGAGGTCATGAGTTCAAGACCAGCCTGGCCAACATGGTGAAACCTCAACTCTACTAAAAATACAAAAGTTGGGGCCGGGCCAAAATGGCCAACTAGAAGCAGGCAATTAGAGGCTCCTACCAAGAAGAACCAAACCAACATGCAAATCCTGCATCAGCAACTGAGGTATACACATTCTGTCATCAGGACTGACGAGGCAGTTGGTGTGACCTATGGAGAGGAGGGAAGAGCAGGGTGGTTTGTGGCCCACCCGAGAGCCACCTGGGGCAGGGTAGCCCCTACCCTCAGCCAAGGGTGGCAGTGAGTGAGCATGCTACCCATCCAGGAAAACCAGGCTTTTTACCTGGAATTGCGTAACCCTCATGAATATGCCACCAGGGCCTTGGGTCCAAACCATGGAGCCATGCATATTCTCAATAGCCATTGTGCTGGAATCTGCCTATGACAACAAAGTTGGGCTGGGGGGGTAGCCATTATCAATGCCGCTGCCTGTTGTCTAAGCCATCTGAGCTCCTTGGCCAAGGGGTGGCAGCCATCACTGTGGCTGCCTGAGACAACAGAGCTCCCTGAGGGAGGGGCGGCCATCACCACTGCTGCTACCTGCTGTCTAAGCCATCTGAGCTCCCTGGGGGAGGGGCAGCAGCCATCACTGCTGCTGCTGGCTACCTAAGACACTAAGTTCCCAGGAGAAGAGCAGCAGTCATCACTGTAGCTCTGCAGGCCGCATTTTTCCCCGCTGGAGCTGAGGACACTGGACAGCTTGGTCCAAGAGGTATTCCCCACAGCACAGCACACTGGCTGTGGCAGGCTGTGGCCACGCTGCCTCTTTAGGCCGGACCCTATCTCATCCCTCCTCACTGGGTGGAGCCTCCCTGCAGGAACTCCAACAACTCCAACAAAGGACTCAGGGACAGAACTCATCCCCTCCATCAAGGGAAAGCCAAAGTCTTTCGTTAAATGGGTCCTGGTTCCCATGTCCCTCAACTGGGTGAGACATCACCCAACAGGGGTCACCAGACACCCTATACAGGAGTTTTCCTACGGGCATCAGGTGGGTGCCCCTCGAGGTCAGAGATCCCAGAGGAAGGAGCAGGCACCCATTTTTGCTGTTCTCCAGCCTCCTCAGGTGACACCTCCAGGTGCAGGAGTGACCCAGACGAATAGAGCCTGAAATGAACCCCCAGCAAACTCCAGCAGCCCTGCAGTAGAGGGACCTATTAAAAGAAAAACAAACAAACAGAAAGCAACAACAACAGCATCAACAAAAACAAAAAAGTCCCCACAAAAACTCATCCATTCAGCAGCCTTAAAGATCAAAACCAAACAAACTCATGAAGATGAAAAAGAAACAGTGAAAAAATCCTGAAAACCCAAAAGGCCAGAGTGCCTCTTCTCCAAATGATCACAACACCTCTCATGCAAGGGCACAGAATTGGACAGAGGATAAGACGGATGAATTAACAAAAGTAAACTTCTGAATGTGCTTAATAACAACTTCACTGAGGTAAAGGAGCATGTTCTAACCCAATGCAAAGAAGCTAAGAACCATGATAAAAGGAGCTGCTAACTAGAATAACCAGTTTAAAAGGGACCATAAATGACCTGATGGAGCTAAAAAAAACCACAGCACAAGAACTCCATGAAGCATACACAACTATTAATAACCAAATCAATCAAGCAGAATAAAGAATATCAGAGCTCGAAGACCATCTTGCTGAAATAAGGCAAGCAGACAAGAATGGAGAAAAAAGAATAGTAAAAAAAAAAGAACAGAACCTTGTAGAACTATGGGACTATGGAAAAAGACTGAACCTACAACTGATTGGAGTACCTAAAAGAGATGGGAAGAAAGGAACCATTTGGAAAATACACTTCAGAATATCATCCAGGAGAACTTTCCCAACATACCAAGACAGGCCAACATTCAAATTTAGGAAATACGGAGGACCCCAGTAAGATATGAGAAGATCAACCCCAAGACACACAATCATCAGATTCTCCAAGGTCAAAATGAAGGAAAAGTGTTAAGGGCAGCCAGAGAGAAAGGCCAGGTCACCTACAAAGGGAAGCCCATTAGACTAACAATGGATCTCTCAGCGGAAACCCTACAAGTCAGAAAAGAGTGGGAGGCCAATATTCAACATTCTTAAAGAAAAGAATTTTCAACCCAGAATTTCATATCTGGCCAAATTAAGCTTCATAAGTGAAGGACAAATAAAATCCTTTTCAGGCAAGCAAATGCTAAGGGTATTCATCACCACCAGGCCTGTCTTGCAAGAGATCCTGAAGGAAGCAATAAATATGGAAAGGAAAAACCAGTACCAGCCACTGCAAAAACATACTGAAATACAAAGACCAATGACATAATGAAGAATCTGTATCACTAGTATACAAAGTAACCAGCTAGCATTATGATGACAGGATCAAATTCACACTTAACAATATTAACTTTAAATGTAAATAGGCTAAATGCCCCAATAAAAAGACATAGACTGGCAAATTAGATAAAAAGTCAAGACTCATCAATGTGCTGCATTCAAGAGACCCATCTCATGCAAAGACACGCAGAGGCTTGAAATAAAAGGTTAGAGGAAAATTTACCAAGAAAATGGAAAGCATAAAAAAGCAGGGTTGCAATCCTAGTTTCTGACAAAACAGACTTTAAACCAAAAAAGATCAAAAAAGACAAAAGAAAGGTATTACATAATGGTAAAGTGATCAATTCAACAAGAAGAGCTAACTATTCTAAGTATATATGCATCTAATACAGGAGCACCTAGATATATGCAACAAGTTTTTAGAGACCTACAAAGAGACTTAGACTCCCATACAGTAATAGTGGGAGACTTTAACACCCCATTGTCAATATTAAACAGATCAATGAAATAGAAAATTAACAAAGATATTTGGAACTTGAACTCAGCTCTGGATCAAGTAGACCTGTTAGATATCTACAGAACTCTCCACCCCAAAACAACAGAATATACATTATTCTCATTACCACATGGCACTTACTCTAAAATTGATCACATAATTAGAAATAAAACATTCCCCAGCAAATGCAAAAGAACTGAAATCATAACAAACAATTTCTCAGAACATGGTGCAATGAAATTAAAACTCAAGATCAAGAAACTCACTCAAAACCACACAACTACATGGAAATTGAACAACCTGCTCCTGAATGACTCCTGGCTGAGTAATGAAATTAAGGCAGACAGCAAGAAGTTCTTTAAAACCAATGAGAACAAAGAGACAATGTACCAGAATCTCTGAGACTCAGCTAAAGCAGTGTTAAGAAGAAAATTTATAGCACTACATAACCACATCAGAAAGCTAGAAAGATCTCAAATCAACATCCGAACATTGCAACTGAAAGAACTAGAGAAACAAAAGCAAACAAATTCAAAACCTAGCAGAAGACAAGAAATAACTAAGATCAGAGTGGAACTGAAGGAGATAGAAACATGAAAAATCCTTTAAAAAAATCAATGAATCCAGGAGCTGGTTTTTTGGAAAAAATAAGAAAATAGATAGAATGATAGCTATACTAATAAAGAAGAAAAGAGAAAAGAATCAAATAGACACAATAAAAAATGATAAAGAGGATATCAACACTGACCCCACAGAAATATAAACTACCATCAGAGAATAGTATAAAAACCCCTATGCAAATAAACTAGAAAATCTAGAAGAAATTGATAAATTCCTGGACATATACACCCTCCTGAGACTAAACCAGGAAGAAGTCAAATCCTTGAAAAGACCAATAACCAGTTCTGAAATTGAGGCAGTAATAAATGGCCTACCAACCCAAAAAAGCCCAGGACCAGACAGATTCAAAGCCAAATTCTATCAGAGGTTCAAAGAGGATTTGGTACCATTCCTTCTGAAACTGTTCAAAATAATTGAAAAGGAGGGACTCCTTCCTAACTCATTTTATGAAGCCAGCATCATCCTGATGCTAAAACCTAGTAGAGACACAACAAAAGAAGAAGACTTCAGGCTAATATTCCCAATGAACGTTGATACAAAAATCCTCAATAAAATACTGGAAAATTGAATCCACCAGCACATCAAAAAGTTTATCCATCATGTTCTAGTCAGCTTTATCCCTCAGACGCAAGGCTGGTTCAACATATGCAAATCAATAAATGCAATCCGTCACATAAACAAAACCAATGACAAAAAAACGCACATGATTATCTCAATAGATGCAGAAAAGGCCTTTGATAAAATTCAACATTCCTCCATTTAAAAATTCTTAATAAACTAGGTATTTATGGAACATATCTCAAAGCTATTTATGAGAAACCCACAGCAAATATCATACTGAATGGGCAAAAGCTGAAAATATAAACCGGCACAAGATAAGGATGCTTTCTCTCAGCACTCCTACTCAACATCATATTGCAAGTTCTGCCCAGGGCAATCAGGCAAGAGAAAGAAGTGCATTCAAATAGGAAAAAAGGAAGTCAAACTGTCTCTGTTTGCAGATGACATGACCCTATATCTAGAAAACCCCAACATCTCAGCCCAAAATCTCCTTAACCTGATAAGCAACTTCAGCAAAGGCTCAGGATACAAAATCAATGTGCAAAAATCACAAGCATTTCTATACACCAACAATAGACAAGTAGAGAGCCAAATCGTGAATGAACTCTCATTCACAATTGCTACAAAGAGAATAAAATACCTAAGAATACAGCGAACAAGGAATGTGAAGGACCTCTTCAAGGAGAACTATAAACCACTGCTCAAGGAAATAAGAGAGGACACAAACAAATGAAAAAAACATTTCATCCTCATGGATAGGAAGACATATCATGGAAATGAACATACTGCTCAAAGTAATTTATAGATTCAATGCTATTCCCATCAAACTACCATTGACATTATTCACAGAATTAGAAAAAACTACTTTAAAATTCATATGGAACTAAAAAAGGGCCTGTATATACAAGACAATCCTAAGCAAAAAAAAAAAAAAAAAAAAAAAAAAACTGGAGGCATCACACTACCTGACTTCAAACTATGAGGCTACAGTAATCAAAACAGCATGGTACCAAAACAGACACATAGACCAATGGAACAGAATAGAGACCTCAGAAATAAGACCATAAATCTACAACCATCTGATCTTCAATAAACCTGACAAAAATAAGTAATGGGAAAGAATTCCCTATTTAATAAATGATGCTGGAAAAGTGACTAGCCATATGCAGAAAACTGAAACTGGACACCTTCTTTACACCTTATACAAAAATTAACTCAAGAGGGATTAAATACTTAAATGTAAAACCCAAAACCATAAAAACCCTGGAAGAAAATCTAGGCAATATCATTCAGAACATAGGCATGGACAAAGATTTTATGATGAAATCACCAAAAGCAATTGCAAAAAGCTAAAATTAACAAATGGTATCTAATTAAACTAAGGAGCTTCTGTACAGCAAAAGAAACTATCATCAGAGTGAACAGGCAACCTAAAGAATGGGAGAAAATTTTTGCAATCTCTCCATCTGACAAAGGTCTAATATCCAGAATTTACAAAGAACTTAAACAAATGTACAAGAAAAAAAAAAACAAGAAAAAAAAAAGTGGGCAAACGACATGAACAGACACTTCTCAAAGAAGACATGTATTTAAAAAGCTCAACATTACTGATCATTAGAGAAATACAAATCAAAATCACAATGAGATATCATCTCATGCTAGTCAGAATGGTGATTATTAAAAAGTCAAGAAACAACAGATGCTGGTGACGCTGTGGAGAAATAGGAACACCTTTATACTATTGATGGGAATGTAAATTAGTTCAACCATTGTGGAAGACAGTGTGATGATTACTCAAGGATCTAGAACAAGAAATACCATTTGACCCAGCAATCCCATTACTGGGTATTTACCCAAACGAATATAAATCATTCTATTATAAAGACACATGCACATGTATGTTTATTGCAGCACTATTCACAATAGCAAAGACATGGAACCAACCCAAATGCCCATCAATGATAGACTGAGTAAAGAAAATGTGGTATATATATACCATGGAATACTATGCAGCCATAAAAAGGAATGAGATCATGTCCTTTGCAGGGACACAGATGAAGCTGGAAGCCATCACCCTCAGCAAACTAAGGAGCAGGGGCAGAAAACCAAACACCACATGTTCTCACTCATAAGTGAGAGTTGAACAATGAGAACACCTGGACACAGGGAAGGGAACAACATACACTGGGACCTGTCAGCTGGGTAAGGGGAGGGAGAGCATCAGGACAAATAGCTAATGCATGAGAGGCTTAATACCTAGGTGATGGGTTGATAGATACAGCAAACCACCGTGGCACATGTTTACCTGTGTAACAAACCTACATGTTCCGCACATGTATTCCTAAACTTAAAGTAAAACAAAATTTTAAAACATAAATAAATGAAAACTTCACATTCTAAAAAACAAACAAAAATTACAGGTACATGCCTGTAATCCCAGCTGCTTGGGAGGCTGAGACAAGAGAATTGCTTAAACCCAGGAGGCGGAGTTTGCAGGGAGCTAAGATCATGTCACTGCACTCCAACCTGGGTGATACAGACTCCATCTCAAAAAAAAAAAAAAAAAAAAAAATGCGGAGGCAACCTGATTCCTAAGAATTCACTACACAAGGAAAAGTTCTTCTTAATAGTTGAAAACAAACTGATAAATATAGAAAGAATAGTGGAATTAGAAAATTACCACCGGATAGCATCATTATAACTAAATGATGCTAAAACTAGTAAGATATAGATGTTTATTAATTACAAAACAAAAAACAATAACTACACTGGAGAAACACGGCAGGCACCTCCTTAAACACGTGATTAAAGTTACCATCACCAGCAACAGTAGCAGATATCATGCTCCTCCTGAGATAATGCACTGACGAAAACAGCATCATTTCCGTGATGTTCCTGACAACAGTGCACAACCTAAATGCAGCTTGTAGGAAACGTCAAACAAACCCGATCTGCGAGACAATCTGCAAAATATCTGTCCTGTATTCTTGAAAAAATGTTAATGTCATGAAGGCAAAGAAAAACTAAGGAACTGCTGCAAATTATAAAGAGACTAAGTAGGCCAGGCGTGGTGGCTTACACCTGTAATCCCAGCACTTTGGGAGGACAAGGTGGGCAGATCACCTGAAGTCGGGAGTTCAAGACCAGCCAGACCAATATGGAGAAACCCTGCCTCTACTAAAGAGATGCATGCCTGTAATCCCAACTACTCAGGAGGCAGGAGAATCACTTGAATCCAGGAGGCAGGGGCTGCAGAGAGCCGAGATTGCACCATTGCACTCCAGCCTGGGCAACAACAGTGAAACTCTGTCTCAAAAAAAAAAAAAAAAAAAAATTGAGAGAGAGAGAGTAAATAGATACAACAACTAAATGCAGTACAAAATCTGGAATTTTTCTGCTCTAGGGGCATTATAGGCACAGTTGGCAAAACCTGAATAAGGTCTGTAAATAAAATAATAGCACTAAATCAAAGTCTCTTCCCTCCCTTCCTTCCTTCCTTCCTCCCTTCCTTCCTTCCTTCCTTCCTTCCTTCCTTCCTTCCTTCCTTTTCTTCCTTCCATCCTTCTCTCTCTCTCTCTCTCTCTCTCTCTCTCTCTTTTTTTTTCTTTCTTTCTGATGGAGTCTCACTCTGTCACCAGGCTGGAGTGCAGTGGCACCATCTCAGCTCACTGCAACCTCTGTCTCCTGGGTTCAAGCAATTCTCCTGCCTCAGCCTCCCCAGTAGAGGTGGGACTACAGGCGCATGCCACCACACTCGGCTAATTTTTGTATTTTTAGTAGAGATGGAGTTTCACCATGTTGGGCAGGATGGTCTTGATCTCCTGACCACGTGATCTGCCCGCCTTGGCCTCCCAAAGCGCTGGGCTTACAGGTGTGAGCCACCACACCCAGCCCTTTTTTTTTTTTTTTTTTTAAACAGAGTTCTGACTTTGTCACCCAGGCTGGAGTGAAAGTGGCGTGGATCACAGCAACCTCTGCCTCCTGGGATCAAGCAATCCTCCCACCTCAGCCTCCCGAGTAGCTG
The DNA here is from genome assembly GCF_009761245.1 of Sapajus apella. Classification (NCBI taxonomy): domain Eukaryota; kingdom Metazoa; phylum Chordata; class Mammalia; order Primates; family Cebidae; genus Sapajus; species Sapajus apella. The sequence continues at coordinate 35,456,201 of NW_022436976.1, read as the reverse complement.
GGACTGCAGGGATCCATCTCCATACTGGGCTAATTTTTTTTTATTTTTTGTAGAGATGGGGTTTCACCATGTTGCCCAGGCTGGTCTTGAACTCTGAGTTCAACCATCCTCCTGTCTTGACCTCCCAAAGGGTTGGGATTATAGGCATGAGCCACAGCACCCTGCCTAAAGCCCATTTCAAAATTCAAATAAAGGGGCATCATTATATATATATTTTTAATGCATATATTAGGGGAATCTGGTGTGAAAAGTAGATAGGGGTCAGGCACGGTGGCTCATGCCTGTAATCCCAGCACTTTGGGAAGCCAAGGTGGGTGGATCACGAGGTCAGGAGTTCATAGACCAGCCTGACCATCATAGTGAAACCCCATCTCTACTAAAAATACAAAAAAAATAGCCAGGCATGGTGGTGCAGGCTTGTAATCCCAGCTACTCAGGAGGCTGAGGCATGAGAATCACTTGAACCCAGGAGGTGGAGGTTGCAGTGAGCCAAGATGGCACTGCTGCACTCCAGCCTGGGCAGCAGAGCAAGACTCCGTCACAAAAAAAAAAAAAAAAGAAGAGTAGATAGGAATTCTCATAGTTTTTTCCCTGTCTAAAATTAAGGGAGAAAAGTTTTTTAAAAGAGAAAATTGAAAAGCTGGTCAGGAACTGTGTGCACATGGGTCTGGTTTGTTGACAGTGGGCCTCCCTGGAGTGGGGGTATTCTGACTGGGCCATTTCATTGGGTGTCCCCCCACACCAACCCAGTACCATCTTCCAGTTTCCTGCCTGGAAGGAGGTGCCAGGAGCCCAGTGAGGCAGCAAAAGGGGTGCTGTGCTGAACATGCAGGACATAAACATTCGCCTAATCTATGTTTAGCACAGGGTTCCCACCCCCAAGTGCCTCCCCTCCCAGGCCACAGACCCTCTGTTTGATCCTCTCTAAATAAACCTCTAGTCTTCTGGACTAGAGGGAGAGAGTGTCATCTGACTGCAGGGAGAAGAATCAACTACTTTCTGTTTTTAGCCTAACCTACTTTTAGAAGTGCCTGAGTATTTTGGGGGTTCCCAATGTAAACCCAGTTGCTCGTGTAGACCTGTTGGAGTGTAAGATGCAGCTTTCTGAGGTCTGCTGAGTCAAATGCTCTCTGTTCTAGATTCCAAAATGCTGCTTCAATAATACTTGAAATTTCCTAAGAGACTCAACCTTAATTATTCTCACTACACCAAAAAAGAAAAAAAAAAAAGATAACTATGTGAGGTGACAGATATGTTAATTAGCTTGGTTGTGGAATCATTTTACAATGTATGCTTATATCAAAACATCATGTTGTACGCTGTAAATATATACAATTCTTTGTCAATTACACCAATAAAGCTGGAAGAAGATTTTAATGCTACTGCTACTGTCTTCTCTGCTGTTCTCTTTGTCCTTGTGGGTTTAAATATTTTAATAAAATCTCTTTGCTGTCATTTTAGTGGAGTTTCAGGAAAAACCACATGTCAAACCTGTCATCATCAATTGACGTCCTTTGCTGTGTTTTCTGATCTTCTACAATGACATGCATTGCTTGTGCAATTTTAAAATATATTGAAGCACATAAAAGAACTACATGTTGTGAAGCCATATAAAACAGTTTAGAAATAGGATGTTCATCAGGCTTCTGACAGGAGGGTAATTAAGCCCTGAAAAGAGGCTGGGTGATGTGAAAAAATTTGACGATGCCTTGGGCTGAAATCCCAATGCTATCTCTCATTGGCATTGTGACATGAAGGTGAATACAATCCTCTGTAAACGCATTTTAACCCTCGGTTACCATACGGTGAGAAGCGTCGGGAGGGTGAACCGCACAACGCTTGTGAATTCAAATCTCACTGAATTCCAGAGGCGGAAAAGGACCGCCTGCACCCAGGCCAAAGCCCTGCTTTGAGGTTGAGGCTCAGGAAAGAGCCCGTCAGTACCCGCAATTAATTGGGAACTGAGGCTCCAACCATTCCTCTGTTCCCCCGCACCAAAAACAAGGTAAAAATAAATCCAGGGAGTAGGTCAAGTCAGAAGCTTGGTGCCACACCCACACCGCCGGCCGGATGGATGCATAAGGCGGTCCACACCTGTACCTACCAGCGCTCAGCTCCCGCGGCAAACCCAGGGGTGCCGCGGCCGGGGTAAAGGTGGGGCTCACGAGGAGCTGACTTTCCATATTGTACCACACGAGGGCAGCAGAGGACAGGCGGAGAAAATCGAGAGGGTCTTGGGGGTGGGTGGGAGAAGGTAGGAGACTGAGAGAGACTATAATGGGACAGAAAATACACTAAAAAAAGATGGCAGGAAAAAGAAGGGCGCGGAAGACTCGGAGCGATAAAGGGAGAAAGCACTACAAACGTAGTGATCCCGCACGTGTGGACAGTTACTATCTGCAAGGTGAGGGCACCCGCTGTGTTGTGGAGTACAGGAGCTCATTCCATAGGTGAATAAACAGGATGGGAGGCGACGGGGCCAGCGATCAGGTCATGGCATGGGCACTAGCACTTACTGGCAGGGTTATTTAACTTCTCTGTGCCTTGCTTTCCTTATCTACCTCACAGAGTTGTGAGGATGAAATGAGATAACACATGCAAAGCTCCAGAACAGCACCTGGCACATGGTTAACATTCAACAAATGCCAATGATGATGATCATGATGATGGTGGTGGCGATGATGATGATGACGATGGTGGTATAATGATGACGGTGATGATGGTGATGGTGATGGTGATGATGGTGATGATGATGGTGGTGGTGGTGATGATGGTGGTGGTGATGGTGATGACGGTGGTGGTAGTGATGATGATAATGGTAGTAAAAATGATGATGGATGATGGTAATGGTAGCAATGATGATGATGGTAATGGTAGTAATAATGATGATGATGGTGATTACGGTGATGGGGATGATGATGATGGTGGTGATGATTATGATAATGGTGATGGTGATGATGGTGGTGGCGATGATGATGATGGTGATGGTGATGATGGTGGTGATGATGGTGGTGGTGGTGGTGATGACGGTGGTGATAATGATGGTGATGATGGTGATGGCGATGATGATGGTGGTGATAATGATTATAGTGATGATGTGGTCATGATGGTGGTGGTGATGATGCTGGTGATGATGGTGGTGGTGGTGATGATGATGATGGTGGTGATGGTGATGGTGGTGGTGGTGGTGGTGATGATGGTGGTGGTGGTGATTATGATGGTGATGATGATGGTCGTGGTGATGATGGTGGTGGTGGTGATGATGGTGGTGGTGGTGATTATGATGGTGATGATGATGGTCATGGTGATGATGGTGGTGGTGATGATGATGGTGATGGTGGTGATGGTGGTGGTGGTGGTGATGGTGGTGGTGGTAATGATGATGGTGGCGGTGGTGATGGTGGTGGTGGTGATGATGGTGGTGGTGGTGATATGGTGGTGGTGATGGTGGTGGTGGTAATGATGGTGGTGGTGATGATGGTGGTGGTGGTGATGATGATGGTGGTGGTGGTGATGATGATGATGGTGGTGATGGTGATGGTGGTGGTGGTGGTGGTGATGATGGTGGTGGTGGTGATTATGATGGTGATGATGATGGTCGTGGTGATGATGGTGGTGGTGGTGATGATGGTGGTGGTGGTGATATGGTGGTGGTGATGGTGGTGGTGGTAATGATGGTGGTGGTGATGATGGTGGTGGTGGTGATGGTGGTGGTGGTGGTGATGGTGGTGGTGGTAATGATGATGGTGGCGGTGGTGATGGTGGTGGTGGTGATGATGGTGGTGATGGTGGTGGTGGTGGTGATGATGATGGTCGTGGTGATGATGGTGGGGGTGATGATGATGATGGTGGTAGTGATGATGATGGTAGCGATGATGATGATGGTGGTGATAATGATGGTGATTATGGTGATGGTGATGATGACGGTGGTGATAATGACTATAGTGATGGTGATAATGATATTGTTGAATCCTTACATGGAGGAGGACCCTTGATTTCCAGGTTGGTGGAGTGCTGCTGAAAAATCTTCCACCATATTACAAATGGGGAAACTGAAGCGCAGGAAGGTTGCATGACAGCACAGGAATCTAGAGTCAGGCAATAACAGGGCCAGGATTCAAAATCAGGTCATTTGACCCTTTCTTCCACCTCACCCTCTACCTCAGCACGGGACAGAAAGTGCACGTTCATCCCAATTGCTAAAATATGTGTCACACTTACCTGCTGGGTGCAGCCTGATGCCAGGCTGGGGGCTTGAAAGTGGTCAACACCATGTTTTGCTCTCAAGCTGCTTACTCTTGGGAATGAAAGGTCAGAGCTGGAGAGCAGGTGTAAGGTCTGTTGGATGTACTCACCATCCCTATCATGAACAAAAGGAAGGGGGTCCGGCCCTGCTCATGTCCCACACGCCCAATTTCTGGCTTGTCAAGGACTAGTATCTGGATAGTAGGCACACCAAACAGATGGCACCAGGAGAGGGAGCACACTCTCTGGGAGGAAGGCTGCACCTGGTCTCCACAGCCTGACCTACAATTGCAGCTGGTGCCCCTGGGTCAAGTACTTAACCATCCTCCCCTGCTGCAACCTCTTCATGTGCAAAATAAGAATAACCGTGATCCTTTCTTCCTCAACAAGGGAGAGTGAGAAGATGAAATGATGTGATGAATGCAAAGTGTCAACCTGGCACACAGGATGCTCCAAGTAGGGAGTTATGTTACCTGGAAGAGGAGAATGGTAGTATTCTCACTCGGTTATTTCATAGAGTGAGAGAGATTATTGGTGTTCCAGTGTCTGAGACACAGCAGATATTCAATCTGCTCTGCCGCCTTAAATCAGCTCTGCTGCCATGCTTCGTAGCATTGGTGGCCCTCACAGGGATTCAACGTCCCAATACAGGTTGGCCTTTTCAGTCAACAACAATAACTTGAGGACAGTGCCTTTGCACCTTTCAACCATGTGCCTCAAGCAGAATGTGTGCATGGGATGGTGAACAGTTCAAAGGAGAGTGAGTTTTGGGGCTTCCTTCAAGGAGCCCTGGGTCAACCCCTGCTGTGCCCACAGGTGACCGGATGATCCTCTCTCCTGATGCATCCCCTCACTCTTAGTGTGTGACCCCAGACTCTGATTCACAGCTTTCTCTTGAACAGTGGCCAGCAACCTCCACAATCTTTGCCCCTGTCCTCCTGCCCCTCTGAAAAGCAGAGTTCTTTCTCCTGCCCAAAGCTACACTCTGCCCATACACCTCTTGATCCACCAGCTCCTTTCTCCTGGCAGCTTCCCACCAGCCGTGAAGCTGGCTCCACATACCAGCAGATTGACACCCCAGTCTTTGCTTTCTCCCCCCCCCCACCCACATGCTCCTTTTCTCTCCCCTGGCTTCCACCTCCACCTGACTCCTCTGAAACAAAGACCCCTTGTCACCTCTTGAAGGTTTCTCACCCTCTGAAGAGGCTTAGTGAATTTTCCAAACAAGCAATGAAAGGAAACCTCTCTATTTATCAAAACAGCCCTTTAGCAGCCTGAAGCAGTGTCAACCATCCCTCCTTCAAAAACCTCCCGTGCTCCTTTGATGCCAGTGCTCCAGGTTTTCCTCCCACCTCTCTGACCTCATCTCCTTTGACTCCTCAGTAGATTCTTCTTTTTCCCTGCTGACAATTCCCAAAATCTCTGTCTTCAGCCCAGATCTATCTTAGCACAGACCCACATGCCCAGCTGCCTCCTCTCCATCTCCACTTGCATGTCCCACAGAAACCTATGACTCAAAGTGTCAACAACTGAGCTGACTTCCTTCTCCCCTCCTCAGACATCACCATCTCCATGCCCTCAGCCAACCAAGCCCGAAACCTCTGCCTGACCCAGCGCTTCTCTTGTCCTCATCCCCACGGCCAATCAACCTTCATGCCCTGTCAACTCTGCTCTCCAAAACTCCCTTGGGTCCACCTTTCTCCAGTCAGCCTGGGGAACAGTCAGACTACATTCCTCCAGCCCACCTGCTCTGGGAAGTCTTCTGTGCTTGCCCCAGGCACCACTGGGGGCTCCCTCCTTGGAACCCCCTGCCCTCTGTACATCGCAGGTGGTGAATTGGCCACTCAGGGACCAGGACCAGCCTGCAGATGTGTAGTGTTTTCCCTCACTATGAAGGCCAGCACACAGCTTTTAAAAACAAGTCACTGTCAACTGTTGCCTAGAGCTGCCTAACATCACTGGCTGACTTAAAACAACAGAAATTTATCCTTTCACAGTTCTCAAGGCTAGGAGTCTGAAATCAAGGGTCAGTTAGGCACGCTCCCTCCAACAGCTCTAGGGGAAAATGCTTTCTTGCTTCTTCTAGCTTCTTGTAGATGCCAGCAATCCTTGGCATTCCTCAGCAGTGGCAGCATCACTCCAATCTCTGCCTGTCTTCACATGGTCATCTTCCCTCCGTCTGTTCCTGCTTTTTCTTAGATAAAGACATATTGGATTAGGACCCACCCTAATCCCTATGACTCCATCTCACATCTGTAAAGAACCTATTTCCAAATAAGGTCACATTAGGAGGTTCCAGGGAGACAAATTTTGGAGGGAAACTATTCAACTCAATACTTTTTTTAAGAGCTGGGAGGGTTCTCCCTGTGTTGCCCAGGCTGGTCTCGAACTCCTGACCTCAAGACATCCTCCCATCTCAGCTTCCCGAAGTGCTGTCATTACAGGTGTGAGCACAACACCCACCCTCAACTCAATACATTTAAAATATGGAGATTTCAAATAAATATCGAGATTACCACTTTTCTTTTAAAAAAATCAAATCTGACCCCACATCCTGCATCTCAGATTCCCGCACAGTTGCTGGAACTGAGAAGCAGCCTCTTTGGTTCCATCTGCACTGGGCACATGCTCTCCATTTATCACAGTCTCTTCCTCAAGAGGTCCAACAACTGCAATAGCAGGAAAGTATTAAAGAAGTATCGCAAACTTATCTTCCTTCAAACTACTAATGACTTTCTGTCTGAGTGAGAGAACGTAGCAAAGGGGAGAGTCGTGTGCAACTTTTCAAGAGGAACCAGCTGTCACCCCAAGCACTTCTCTCATTTATATTATATGCCTGGATCCTGTAGAAATTTTCATCTGCAGCGTGGCTGTACAATAATGACATGTTCATGAGACTCTCACTCACTGGATGACCCTGTCCATACCCCACCCATATCCCCTTGTCCTTATTTACCATTCTTGAGCCTGCCTACTCATCTTCTAACTTCGAGCATCTACAGTACTTTACCTCAGGGCTTCCTGTGGCTACCAGAGACCCTTTTTCCTACCCATAGCCCATCTTTATGGACTGACGAAAGTTGGTGTATCAATACACAAGCTCCCTCACCCCTCAGGTGGAACCTTTCTAAGGCATGAGTTCTACACTTGAGTGCTCAGAGTCCCCTCCGCAGGGACTCTGAGAACAAGTGGCAACTTGTTTCTGTAACACACCCTTGGTTGGCTCACTGTCTGCCCTCTCTCACTTCCCTCTCTCCTGAGGAAGCGCTTCCTGGGATCATCTCTCAGATAAGTTACTTGCACATGAGCCCTTATCTCAAGGTGGGCTTCTGGAGAAAACCAAATTTGAGGACAGAAACACGGCCTGCTTGCCTTATTCATTTCACCATCCACAGAACAGAGCACAGTTAATGAACACATTATAAAGAGTTCATTATTCATTCATTTATTCAGCTATATGTGTCTAGCTCCACTTCATGCCAGGCCTGGGCTAGAGGTTGGGATATACTGATGAGAGGGTGCACTAACTTTCCTGCCCTCCTGAAGCTTCCAATCCAGGGAAAACCAGCTTTCAAGAAAACAGAGACTGCTTCCCCCAGAAGCCAACAACATGGCCTTGAATAAACTTATAAATGTTTAAAAAAAAAAAGTGGAGAAATATCACAAGCTAGCAATGAGTGAGAACTAAAATGGGTGAGTTGATTCTTCATTCACCTGCAAATATCCACTGAGTACTTATTCAAGCATTCCTGGCACAGGCATGAACACTTACAAAGTCAAACAGAATGCCAGAAAGTCAAAGTCAGTATTCCCATAGAGAACACAGAGTATGTGGCAGCATCAAAGAGGAACTAACTCTGCCTGGGAGGCCAGGAGGACTCCCTGGAGGAGGCATCGCCTGAGCTGAGTCTTGAAAGACAAAAAGGCATTTGCAAGATGTAGAAAGGAAAAAAGCATTCTAGTTAAAGGAAACTTCACATAAGGTAGAAAGGTATGACAAATAGATAATCTAAGATCACACCTCAATGAGCTAGAGAAACAAGAGCAAACCAAACCCAAACCCAGCAGACAAAAAGGAAATAACCAAGATCATAGCAGAACTAAATGAAATTGAAACAAAAAAACTACAACAATAAATGAAACAAAAATCCGGTTCTTTGAAAAGATAAATAAAATGTATAGACTATTAGCGACATTAACCAAGAAAAGAAGAGAGAAGATCCAAATAAGCACAATTAAAAATGAAATGGGAAATATTTACAACCAATACCACAGAAATATAAAACATGATTCAAGGCTACTATGAACACCTTTAGAAAACCTAAAGGAGATGGATAAATTCCTGGAAACATACAATCCTCCTAGATTAAACCAGGAAGGAATAGAAACTCTGAACAGATTAATAATAAGCAGTGAGATTGAATAAGCAATGAGATTGAAATGACAAAAAGCTACTGACAAGAAAAACGTCCAGGACCAGGTGGATTCACAGCTGAATTCTATCAGACATTCAAAGAAGAATTTGTACCAGTCTTATTGACATTATTCCAAAAGATATAAAAAGATATATACATATTTTTTGAGCCAGAGTCTTGCTCTGTCCCCCAAGCTGGAGTGCAGTGGTGTGATGTCAGCTCACTGCAACCTCTGCCTCCTGGGTTCAGGCAATTCTCTTGCCTTGGCCTCCTGAGTAGCTGGGATTACAGGCACCTGCCACCACACCCAGTTTTTTTGTATTTTTAGTAGAGACGGGGTTTTATCATGTTGGTCAGGCTGGTCTCAAACTCCTGACCTCAGGTGATCTGCCTGCCTCGGCTTCCCAAAGTGCTGGGATTACAGGCGTGAGCCACCATGCCCAGCCTCGTTTTTATTCTGAGAACTACCATTAAAATTTTTTTCTGTTTGTGGCTTTTTAAAAATTTTATTTTAGGTTCAGGGATACATGTGCAGGTTTTTATATAAGTAAACTCAAGTCACAGGGGTTTGATGTACAGATTATTTCATCACTCAGATACTCAGACTAGTACCCAATAGTTATTTTGTCTGCTCTTCTCCCTCCTCCCAATCCCCACCCTCTGGTAAGCCCCAGCGTCTGTTGTTCCCCTCTTTGTGTCCATGTGGTCTCATCATTTAGCTCCTACTTATAAGTGAGAACACGTAGTATTTGGTTTTCTGTTTCGGAGTTAGTTTGCTAAGGATAATGGCCTCCAGCTCCATCTATGTTCCTGTAAAGGACATGATCTCATTCTTTTTATGGCTGCATAGTATTCCATGGCATATATGTACCACATTTTCTTTGTCCAGTCTTCCATTGATGAACATTTAAGTTGTTTATCTGTATTTGCTATTGTGAATAGTGCTGCAATGAACACACATGTGCAAGTGTCTTTATAATAGAATAATTTATATTCCTTTGGGTAAATACCCAGTAATGGGATTGCTGGGTCAAACGGTATTTCTGTCTTTAGGTTTTTGAGGAATCACCACACAGTCTTCCACAATGGTTGAACTAATTTACACTCCCACCAACAGTGTATAAGTGTTCCATTTTCTTCACAACCTCACCAGCATCAGTTATTTTTTGACTTTTTAGTTATAGCCTTTGTGACTGGTGGAGATGATATCTTATTGTGACTTGGATGTGCATGTCTCTTTTCTTGTTTGTTTTTTGAGACAGAGTTTTGCTCTGTCCTTTAGGCTGGAGTGTAGTAGTGTGATCTTGGCTCACTGCAATCTCCACCTCCCAGATTCAAGCGATCCTCCTACCTCAGCCTCCCAAGTAGCTGGGATTACAGGCACGCACCACCACGCCCGGCTAATTTTTGTATTTTTATTAGAGGTGGGGTTTCACCATGTTGGCCAGGCTGGTTTCGAACTCCTGGCCTCATGCAATCTGCCTGCCTTGGCCTCCCAAAGTGCTGGGATTACATGCGTGAGCCACCGCACCCAGCCTGATGTGCATGTCTCTAATAATCAGTGATGCTGAGCTTTTTTTCATATGCTCATTGGCCACACGTATGTCTTCTTTTGAAACTCTTCTTAATGGGGTTGTTTGGTCTTTGCTTGTAAATTTGTTTAAGTTCCTTATAGATATTAGATCTTTGTTTGATGCCTAGTTTGCAAATATTTTCTCCCTTTCTGTAGGTTGTCTGTTCACTCTGTTTATAATTTCCTTTGCTGTACAGAAACCTCTTTAGTTTAATTATATCGCATTTGTCCATTTTTGCTTTTGTTGCAATTGCTTCTGATGTCTTCATCATGAAATCTTTGTCTGTTCCTATGTCCAGAATGGTATTGCATAGTTTGTTTTCCAGGGTTTATCTTGTTTTGGGTTTTACATTTAAGCCTTTAATCCATCTTGAGTTAATTTTTGTATATGGTGTAAGGAAGGAGTCCAATTTCAATCTTCTGCATATGGCAAGCCACTTATACCAACACCATTTATTGAATAGGGAGTCCTGTTTCCATTGTCTATTTTCATCAGGTTTGTAGAAGATGAGATGGTTGGAAGTGTGTGGTCTTATTTCTGGGGTCTCTATTCTGTTCCATTGACCTATGTGCCTGTTTTTGTACCAGTATCATGCTGTTTTGGTTACTGCAGCCTTGCAGTATAGTTTGAGGTTAGGTAGCATGATGCCTCCAGCTTCATTCTTTTTGGTTTCATATGAATTTTAAAATAGTTTTCTTCTAGTTCTGCGAAGAATGTCAATGGTAGTTTGGTAGGAATCACATTAAATTTGTAAATTGCTTTGGGCAATATGGCCATTTTAATCATATTGATTCTTTCTATTCATGAGCATGAAATGTTTTTCCATTTGTTGCATCATCTCTGATTTTTTTGAGGAGTGTTTTGTAGTTCTCACTGTAAAGATCTTTTACCTCCCTGGTTAGCTGTATTCCTGGGTATTTTATTCTTTTCATGGCAATCATGAATGGGATTGTATTCCTGATTTGGCTCTTGGCTCAACTGTTGTTGGTGTATAGGAGTGCCAGTGATTTTTGTATGTTGATTTTGTATCCTGAAACTTTGCTGAAGTTGTTTGTCAGCTTAAGGAGCTTCTGGGCCAAGACTATAGAGTTTTCTAGATACAGAGTTATAATCATCTGCAAGCAGCGATAGTTTGCCTTCCTCTCTATTTGGATGCACTTTATTTCTTTCTTTTGCCTGACTGTGCTGGCCAGGACTTCCAATACTATGCTGAATAGAAGTAGTGAGAGAGGACTTTTTTGTCTTTTGACAGTTTTCAAGGGAAATGCTTCTAGCTTTTGCCCATTCAGTATGATGTTGGCTGTGTGTCTGTCACAGATGGCTCTTATTATCTTGAGGTATATTCCTTCAATACTTAGTTTCTTGACAGTTGTTAACATGAGGGGATGCTGAATTTTATTAAAAGCCTTTTCTGCATCTTCAATTTTTAATACACATATTTGACTTAAGATCTAAATTAAAGAATATCTCTACCCTCATTTATATTATACAGTGACTTAAATCTTCCACTCCAATCACTTCCTCCATATACATGTTATCATTTAATAATATTTTTGTTTCAACCTATTTATGCCACTGAAATTTAACCTTTATCACCTTATATAATCAATGCTTATTTAATAAACCCAAATTTATGTATAATTGGATATAAAAAAATTTTAAATGATCATTGTATTGTAATTTATTCCTGAGTTAGATTTCCTTCTTTTAGAAGTATATACTTTACTTGTTCTTTAACCATAGGTCAATTACTGCTAAATATTTAAGTCTTTATCTGAAAAATTTCCCCCTTACTCTAGGATGCTTCTTTTTTTGGGGTTAAAATTCTAGGTGATACTTATTTCATCTATCTACTTTGACAATATAATACTGCTGAACAACTGAACACCAGTCTCTACTGTTGCTGTTGATAAGTCTAAAATTACTCTAATTTCTATTCTCTGTGGTTAATATCTTCAGTCTCTTCAGTTATTTCAAGATATTCTCTTTGATTTAGGGGTTTTTCAGTTTCACTTCAGTGTGTATAGGTTTTTTTTTATCCTACTTATTTTACCCTTTCTACATCTGAAGGTTTATGTCTTTCATGAAGTCTGGATAATCATTATTCAAAATTGCTTTGATAAAGGGGATATCACCACAGTTTCCACAGAAATTCAAACCATCATCAGAGATTATTATAAACATCACTATGCACATAAACTAGTAAACCTGGAAAAAACTGATACATTCCTGGACACTTGCATCCTCCCAAGCCTAAACCAGGAAGAAGTCAAAACCCTGAATAGACAAATAACAAGGTCAGAAGTTGAGGCAGCAATTAAGAGCCTACCACCCAAAAAAAGCCCAGGTCCAGACAGGTTCACAGCCGAATTCTACCAGACATACAAAGAAGAGCTGGTATAATTCCTTCTGAAACTATTCCAAATAATCCAAAAAGAGGGAATCCTTACCAAATCATTTTATGAGACCAACATCATCCTGATACCAAAACCCGGCAGAGACTCAGCAAGAAAAGAAAACTTCAGGCCAATATCCATGATGAACATAGATGCAAAAATCTTCAATAAAACACTGGCAAACGGATTGCAACAGCACATCAAAAAGCTTATCCACCATGATCAAGTAGGATTAATCCTGAGGATGCAAGGCTGGTTCAACATACGCAAGTTTATAAACATAATTCACCACATAAACAGAATCAAAGACAAAAACCACAGGATTATCTCAATTGATGCAGAGAAGGCCTTTGACAAAATTCAGCAGCCCTTTATGCTAAAAAACCCTCAATAAACTAGGTATTGATGGAACATATCTCAAAATAATAAAAGCTATTGATGACAAACCTACAGCCAATATCATACTGAATGGGCAAAAACTGGAAGCATTCCCTTTGAAATCTGGCATTAGACAAGGATGCCCTCTCTCACCATTCCTATTCAATATAGTACTGGAAGTTCTAGCCACAGCAATCAGGCAAGAAAAAGAAATAAAAAGTATTCAAATAGGAAAGGAGGAAGTCAAATTGTCTCTATTTGCAGACGACATGATTGTATATCTAGAAGACCCCATCGTCTCAGCCCAAAATCACCTGAAACTGATAAGCAACTTCAGAAAAGTCTCAGGATACAAAATCAATGTGCAAAAATCACAAGCATTCCTATAAACCAATAACAGACTTAAAGAGAGACAAATCAAGAACAAACTGCCATTCACAATGGCTACAAAGAGAATAAAATACATAGGAATACAACTAACAAGGAACGTAAAGGACCTCTTCAAGGAGAACTAAAAGCCACTGCTCAATGAAATAAGAGAGGACACAACAGATGGAGAAATATTCCATGCTCATGGTTAGGAAGAATCAATATCATGAAAATGGCCATACTGCCCAAAGTAATTTACAGATTCAATGCTATCCCCATCAAGTACCAATGACCTTCTTCACAGAAGTGGAAAAAAACACCTTAAACTTCCTATGGAACCAAAAGAGAGCCCACATAGCCAAGTCAATCCTAAGCAAAAAGAACAAAGCAGGAGGCATCACACTACCAGACTTCAAACTATACTACAAGACTACAGCAATCAAAACAGCATGGTACTGGTACTAAAACAGAGATATAGACCAATAGAACAGAACAGAGGCCTCAGAGGCAACACAACATATCTACAACCATCTGATCTTTGACAAACCTGACAAAAACAAGCAATGGGGAAAGGATTCCCTGTTTAATAAATGGTGTTGGGAAAACTGGCTAGCCATGTGCGGAAAGCGGAAACTGGACCCCTTCCTGACACCTTACACTAAAATTAACTCCAGATGGATTGAAGACTTAAACATAAGACCCAACACCATAAAAACCCTAGAAGAAAACCTAGGCAAAACCATTCAGGACATAGGCATAGGCAAGGACTTCATGGCCAAAACACCAAAAGCATTGGCAACAAAAGCCAAAATAGACAAATGGGACCTAATCAAACTCCACAGCTTCTGCACGGCAAAAGAAACAGTCATTAGAGTGAATTGGCAACCAACAGAATGGGAAAAAAATTTTGCAGTCTACCCATCCGACAAAGGGCTGATATCCAGAATTTACAAAGAACTAAAACAGATTTACAAGAAAAAAACTAACAAGCCCATTCAAAAGTGGGCAAAGGATATGAACAGACACTTTACAAAAGTCTTATACATGAGGCCAACAAACATATGAAAAAATGCTCATCATCACTGGTCATTAAAGAAATGCAAATCAAAACTACATTGAGATACCATCTCACGCCAGTTAGAATGGTGATCATTAAAAAATCTGGAGACAACAGATGCTGGAGAGGATATGGAGAAATAGGGACGGTTTTACACTGTTGGTGGGAGTGTCAAGTAGTTCAACCATTGTGGAAGACAGTGTGGCGATTACTCAAGGACCTAGAAATAGAAATTCCATTTGACCCAGCAATCCCATTACTGGGTATATATCCAAAGGATTATAAATCATTCTACTATAAGGACACATGCACACAAATGTTCACTGCAGCACTCTTTACAATAGCAAAGACCTGGAACCAACCCAAATGCCCATCGATGATAGACTGGACAGGGAAAATGTGGCACATATACACCATGGAATATTATGCAGCCATCAAAAACGATGAGTTCGTGTCCTTTGTAGGGACATGGATGAACCTGGAAAACATCATTCTCAGCAAACTGACACAAGAACAGAAAATCAAACACCGCATGTTCTCACTCATAGGTGGGTGTTGAACAATGAGAACACATGGACACAGGGAGGAGAACATCACCCACTGGGGTCTGTTGGGGGGAAATAGGGGAGGGATGGTGGGGGTTGAGAGTTGGGGAGAGATAGCATGGGGAGAAATGCCAGATATAGGTGAAGGGGAGGAAGGCAGCAAATCACGCTGCCATGTGTGTACCTATGCAACAATCTTGCATATTCTTCACATGTACCCCAAAACCTAAAATGCAATTTAAAAAAAAAAAAAAAAAGAAAAAAGAAAAAGAAAAGATCCCCAAGCCTCAGTCTCTTATTTTTTAAATAGAGATTTAAAAAATTGTTATCATTAACTACCATTCATTAAACACCTTCCAAATTCTAGGCTTTATGCTAAGTGCATTACTTACATAAGTATTTATGTTATGTAAAGTACTTAGAACAGTATGTAGAACAGAGTGAGCGCTACATTTGTATTATATGTTTTAAATTTATTTTTATTGTGATAAAATGGTGACAACATAAAATCTACCATTTTAATCATTTTTAAGTGTATGGTTCAGTAGCATCAATTACATTCACCTTGTTGTGCAACCCTCAGCACCATCCATCTCCCGAGCTTGAATCACCCATACTGAAACCCTGTATCCATGAAGCACTTATTTCTCCTTCCCCTCCCTCCAGCCCCTGACAGCCACTGTTCTACTTTCTTTATCTATACACTTGACTATTCTAAGAACCTCATATAAGTGTAATAATATATTATTTGTCCTGTTTTTGTCTGGCTTCTTTCACTTGGCATAATATCTTCAATGTTCATCTATGTTGTAACATGTATCAGAACCTCATTCCTTTTTAAGGCTGCCTTACTTATTTTCTGCCTGGTTGTTTTATCCACTATTGAAAGTGGATTGTTGAATACTAAACTTTTATTGTAGAACATTCGACTTCCATCTTCAATTTTATCAACTTTTCCTTCATATATTTTGAGGATCTGCTATTAGGTGTATGAATGTAGTACTGTAATCATTATCATCATTATTATTAATCTTGGCAACAAACTACAAACTAAGACCATTTTTATCCCTATTTTGTATATGAGGAACTTAGGACACAGAGAAAAGAAGTATCTTACCTGAGGTCAACACTTATAATAATAATTTTTTTAAGAGATTAAGTACTGTTATGTTGCCCAGGTTGGTTTCAAACTCCTGGCTTCCAGTGATCCTTTCACCTTGGTCTCCCAACGTGCTGAGATTACAGGCCTCAACCACTATGCCTGGCCCATATGATAATTTTTAAAAATGTATTTATCACTATTGGAAATAGCTGTTGTCTCCATTCTTAACTCTGAATTTGGCAGTTAATGAAAATTATTAAGTATTAATTCTGACTTTTCTATTCAAACTGCATGTCAAATTATATATAACCATATAGCCTTGGTTGACAAGGAAATATTTTTTACTTATAAAAGAATTCCAGCTAGAAAATGTTGATGAAATTAGAAAAACATTTTTTTGTAACCCTTCATGGAATAATGTTCTAGGTAATAATGAACAATAGATACAAAATACATTCGATAAAACTTCAGTGGATATTAGCTTCCTATTGTTACTGTAACAAATTACCAGAAAGTAGTGACTTAAAACAATAATAAAGTAAATGTATTATAGTTATGAAGGTTAGCAGCCTAAAATATATTTCGATGAGCTGAAATCAAGGTTCACACAGGCTGTGTTCTTAATGCAAGCCTGTCCTGGTCTGTTTTGTGCTGTTATAACAGAATACTGCAGATCTTCTAATTTATAATGAATAAAAATGTATTGGCTCACAGTTCTGGAGGCTGGGAAGTCCAGTATCAAGGTGCCAGCAGCTGGTAAGGGCCTTCTCGGTGCATCGTGGCAAAAGGCGTCACATGGTTGAAGGACAAAGAGAGACAGAAGAGGGACAAACTTGCCCT
Source organism: Sapajus apella (assembly GCF_009761245.1). Lineage (NCBI taxonomy): Eukaryota > Metazoa > Chordata > Mammalia > Primates > Cebidae > Sapajus > Sapajus apella. Next base: position 35,439,280 of record NW_022436976.1, on the reverse strand, counting down.
TTTATAACTGCATTAATCTCATCCGTGACAGCAGAGTCCTCGTGGCCTAATCACTCCTTAAAGCTCCCACGCCTTAATATTGTTACAACAACAATTAAATTTCAGCATGAGTTTTGGGGAAGATAAAGATTTTCAAACCATAGCCAGGCCCTAGGAAAGAATTTAATTCTTTGCCTTTTCTAGACTCTAGAAGCTGCCTTCATTCCTTGGCCAGTTGCCCCTTCCTCTTTCAATGTGAGCAGTGGAACAGCTTCAAACTTCTCTCTGACTCTGACCCCCTCTAAGCATCCCTTCTCCACTTTAAAAGACCTTGTGATTAATTGGGCTCACCTGCGTTATCCATTATAATCCCATAATAATCTTTTTAAGGTCAGCTGTTTAGCAACTTTAATTCCATCTACAACCTTTATTTTCTCTTGCCATGTAACTTAACATATTCACCGGTTCTAGAGGTTAGGGCATAAACATGTCTAGGGGAGGCCATTATTTTGCCTGCCACAATGGGAACTGGAGATTTATGAGGTGTCAAGTTATCAACTCACAGATTAGAGGTTATAAGGTGGAAAACACACCTTAACAATGACGGAGTCAGACTATCCCCACCTGAACACACTGGTAGATCTTAACATCTATGTTAAGATGTTATGCCATGTTTGATAGCTCCACCACGGCATGCATTCTAATGTTATGTAATATAAATAACATTGCCTGTGAAATATTCTTACCAATAAAGCTTTACATTACTTTAAGCAATCTTTTGGGTCTTCCAGTTACCAGAAATACAGGGAATAGTAGAAAAAGTTAAATAATACCATGAAGAAGCAATCAGACAAATCCTGAAGATGGGCCATTGTAGTGGAAAGCTGCCTCTGTTTCCTTAGTAAATCACTGGCATTAAAAAAAAAAAAAAAAAAAAGTTGGGAGCCGGGCGCAGCGGTCATGACTGCAATCTCAGCACTTTGGGAGGCCGAGGAGGCAGAGGCCGACGTCAAGAGATGGAGACCATCCAGACCAACACGGTGAAACCCCGTCTGTACTAAAAGTACAAAAATTAGCTGGGCGTGGTGGCGCACGCCTATAGTCCCAGCTACTCCAGAGGCTGAGGCAGGAGAATAGCTTGAACCCGGAGGTGGAGGTTGCAGTGAGGCGAGGTAGCGCCACTGCACTCCAACCTGGCGACAGAGCCAGATGCCGTCTCAAAAAAAAAAAAAGTTGGGGACTGTTCTAGATTAAATGATACTGGTTCCTCCAGGATACATGGATCTGAGTTTATTTGGGAGATACTAGAGATACCAGTAGGGTAGTGAGGCAGTGAAACAGAAAAAAAAAAAAAGAAGAAGAAGACCCAATGCTGGGTTTGTGGTTGAACCGGCCACCACAGTGAGCAGCCGGACCTCAATCCCACGAGAAACTCTGGAAAGTGACACAATACACCAGATTCACAAAGGGCAAGGCAGCTGACATATTTGTGCACCAACTCACAAAAGTAATTTGTAGAGAACTGGTCTTAGGGGGTGTGAATTTGGCACTTGGGGCCTGTGGCAAGCAGGGAAAGCTGTCTTCTACCAGTGATGTACCTCAAATACTTCACATCTGCAGGGCATTGCATTTTAAGTCCCTTTCTCTATATGAAAAAGTAGGTTCAGAAATTATGAAATAAAATGAAAAGTAATGGGGAAAATAAATAGAAAAGAAATGCAGACAGTGAAAACTTTCTTTTGTTGAACTCTGTATGTATACGTATGACATTATAAAATAATACTAAACAAATTATAAGATTAAAAAGGAAAACATAAAGATTAATGCTTTAAAGATAATTAAAACTTTATGTTAAAGCCTTAAATTTCCATTTTTTTCTTTAAAATGAGTGAGTTGCATACAGAGGGGTTAAATGCTTTATAGATAAGAAAATAAACTGCACTAGAATCAACTTATTCATCATCATCTTCTTCATCTTCATCTTCCTCCTTCTCATCATCCTTGTCAAAAGCCAAAACAGGCCATAAGCTAGGCCTCTTGCACCAGTTACCCAAATTGTAAATGCAAAGGAAAAGTCCTAGAAGGACATTAAAACTCCAGTGAACACATGAATGATTAAAAAAAAAAAAGTCTTACTGCTGATTTGAAGAAAGTAATTGTAGTCTGGGTAGATCAAACCAACCTCAACATTTGCTTAAGCCAAAGCCTAATCCAGAGCAAGACTTGAACTCTCTTCCATTCTCTGAAGGTTGAAAGAGATGACAAAGCTGTAGAAGAAAAATTTGAGCTAGAAAATTTGGTTCTTGAGCTTTAAAGAAAGAAGCCAACTCCATAACATAAAAGTTCAAGGTGAAGCAGCAAGTGCTGATGGAGAAGCTGCAACAAGTTATCCAGAAGACCTAGTTAAGATAGTTATTGAAGGTGACTACACTAAACAACAGATTTTCAAGGTAGACCAAACAGACTTCTGTTGTAGGAAGATGTTGTCTAGGGCTTTCAAAGCTAGAGAAAAGTCAATGCCTGGCTTCAAAGCTTCAAAACTTCAAAAAACCAACTGATTTTCTTTTTAGGAGCTAATGCATATGGTGACTTTCAGTTGAAGCCAATGTTTATTTACTACTCTAAAAATTCTAGGGCCCTTAAATATTAAGCTAAATCTACTCTGCCTATGCTCTAGCAATGGAACAACAAAGCCTGATGACAGCACATCTGTTCACAGCATGGTTTACTAAATATTTAAAACCCACAGCTAAGAACTACTGCTCAGGAAAAAAGACTCGTTTCAAAATATTACTGTTAATTGGCAATGCATCTAGTCACCCAAGAGTTCTGATGAAGTTGTACAAGGAGATGAATGCTGTGTTCATGCTTGCTAACTCAGCATCTGTTCTGCAGCTCAAGGAGCAAGGAGTAATTTTTTCTTTCAAGTCTTATTATTTAAGAAATACATTTATTTATGTATGTATGTATTTATTTATTTATTGAGACAGACTCTCACTCTGTCATCCAGGCTGGAGTGCAGTGATGTGATCTCAGCTCACTGCAAGCTCCACCTCCTGGGTTCAAGCAATTCTCTTGCCTCAGCCTTCCAGTTGCTGATATTACAGATACCTGCCACCACCCCTGGCTAATTTTTTTCCATATTTTTAGTAGAGATGGGGTTTCAACATGGTGGCCAGGCTGGTCTCGAACTCCTGACCTCAAGTGACTGCCCACCTTGGCCTCCCAAAGTGCTGGGATTACAAGCATGCACCACTGTGCCTGGCTAATTTTTATATTCTTAGTAGAGACTGGGTTTCACCATGTTGGCCAGGCTGGTTTTGAACTCCTGACCTCAAGTGATCCCCCCACCTCAGCCTCCCAAAGTGCTGGGATTACAAGCATGCACCACCGTGCCTGGCTAACTTTTATATTTTTAGTAGAAACACCGTTTCAGTATGTTGGCCACGTTGGTTTTGAACTCCTGATCTCAAGTGATCCCCCCGCCTCAGTCTTCCAAAGTGCTGGGATTACAGGTATGAGCCACCACACCCAGCCTCAGAAATGAATTTTATAAGACTATTATAGTTGCCATACATAGCGATTCTTCTGATAGATCTAGGCAAAATAAATAGAAAACCTCTTGGAAAGGATTCACCATTTTAGATGCCATTAAAAACATTCATGGTTCATGAGAGGAGAAAGTAACTACAGATGTGGTGGAAACAGCAAGAGACCTAGAAGTCGAAGTCATACCTGACAATGTGACTGAATTGCTGCAGTCTCCTGATAAAACTTCAGTGGATGAGAAGCTTCTTATGGACAAGCAAAGAAAATGGTTTCTTGAGATTGAAACTACTCTTGGTAAAGACACTGTGAACATTGTTGAAATGACAAGAAAGAATTTATTATATTACTTAAACTTATATGAGAAGGCACTGGCAGGGCTTGAGAGGACTGATTTCAATTTTGAAAGAATGCCTATGGTGGGTAAAATGTCATCAAAGAGCATTGCAAGTTATAGAGAAATCTTTCATGAAAGGAAGAGTTAATTGATGTGGCAAACTTTATTTTCATCTTATTTTAAGAAATGGCCACGACCACCTCCACTTTCAGCAACTACCAACCTGATAAGTCAGCAGCCATCAACACTGAAGCAAGACTCTCCACAAGCAAAGAAAAAAAAGTGACTTACTGAAGACTTAAATGATCACCAGCGTTTTTTTAGCAATTAAGCGTTCTCAATTAAGGTATGCAAATTATTTCTTTAGACATAATGCTATTGCACACTTGATAGACTATGGTAATAGTATAAGCATAACTTTTATACACACTGAGAAACCAAAATTTGTGTGACTTGCTTTATTATGATATTCACTTTATTGCAGTCATCTGAAATTGAATCCACAATATCTTGAAGGTACGACTGTATTTCAAAAGTCAATGTTAACCTAACATCACAACTAAAAGAACTAGAGAACCAAAAGCAAACAAATCCCAAAGCTGGCAGAAGACAGGAAATAACCAAAATCAGAGCTGAAATGAAAGAAATTGAGACACAAGAAATCATTCAAAAGATCAACAAATCCTGGAAGCTGGTCTTTTGAAAAAAATTAATAAAATAGATAGACCACTAGCTAGACTAATAAAGAAGAAAGACAGAAGATTCAAATAAACACAATCAGAAACAACAAAGGGGATATTAACACTGACCCCTTAGAAATACAACCAACTTTCAGGATAGTACAAACATCTCTATGCACATAAACTAGAAAATCTAGAAGAAGTGGATAAATTCCTGGACACATATACCCTCCCAAGACTGAAGCAAGAAGAAATTGAATCCCTGCACAGACCAATAACAAGCTCTGAAATTGTCAGTAATAGCCTACCAACAAGAAAAAGCCCAGGCCCAGATGGATTCATAGCTGAATGCTACCTCATGTACCAAGAAGGGCTGGTACCATTCCTGCTGAAACTATCACAAAAAATTAAAGAGGAAAGAATTATCCTTAACTCATTCTACAGGTTCAGAATCATCCTGATACCAAATCCTGGTTGAGATGGAAAAACAAAAAACAAAACAAAATAAGATAAAAAGAAAACCCATTTTAGCCAATAATATTCATGGTGAACATCGATGCAAAAATCCTCAACAAAATACTGGCAAACTGAATCCAATAGCACATCAAAAACCTTATCCACCACAATCAAGTAGGCTTTATCTCTCGGATGCAAGTTTGGTTCAACATATGCGAATCAATAAGTGTGATTCATCACATAAACACAACTAAAGACAAAACCACATGATTGTCTCAATAGATGCAAAAAGTGCTTTCAATAAAATTCAACATCCCTTCATGTTAAAACCTCTCAATAAATTAGATATTGAAGGAATATATCTCAAAATAATGAGAGCCATCTATGACAAACCCACAGCTAACATCATACTGAATGGCCAAAAACTTGAAGCAAGACAAGAATGCCCTCTCTCACCACTCTTATTCAACATAGTATTGGAAGTCCTGGGCAGGGCAGTCAGGCAAGACAAAGAAATAAAGGGAGTCTAAATAAGAAGAGAAGAAGTCAAACTACCCGTTTGCAGGCGACATGATCCTGTATCTAGAGAAACCCATAGTCTCAGCCCAAAAGCTCCTTAAGTTGATAAACAACTTCAGCAAAGTCTCAGAATACAAAATAAATGTGCAAAAATCACTAACATTCTTATACACCAACAGCCAAACCAAATACCAAATCAGAAACACAATCCCATTCACAATTGCCACACAAAAAAATTATACAATACCTAGGAATACAGCTAACCAGGGAGGTGAACAATCTTTACAATGAGAACTATAAAACACTGCTCCAAAAAAATTAGAGATGGCACAAACAAATGGAAAAACATTCCATGTTTATCAATAGGAAGAATCAATCTCATTAAAATGGCCATAATGCCCAAGGCAATTCATAAATTTAATGTTATTCCTATTAAACTATCATTGAAATTTTTCACTGAACTAGAAAAAAACTATTTTAAAATTCACATGGAACCAAAAACAAAAAAAGCCTGAAGAGTTAAGGCAATCCAACCACACTTGAACTATACTACAGGGCCACAGTAACCAAAACAGCATGGTACTGGTACAAAAACAGACACATAGAGTAATGGAACAGAACAGAGAGCCTAGAAATCAGGCCACACAGCTACAACTATCGATATTCAACAAAGCTGACAAAAATAAGCAATGGAGAAAGGATTCCCTGATCAATGAATGGTGCTGGGATAACTGTCTACCCATATGCAAAAGATTGAAATTGGATTCCTTCTTTATACCATATACAAAAATTAACTCAAGATGAATTAAAGACTTAAATGGAAAACCTAAAACTATAAAATCCCTGGAAGACAACCTAGGTAATACCATTCTGGACTTAGATTTCATGATGAAGACACCAAAAGCAATTGCAACAAAAGCAAAAATTGACACATGGGTTCTATTTAAACTAAAGAGCTTCTGGACACCCAAGGAAACTATCAACAGAGTGAACAGACAACCTAGAGACTGGGAGAAAATTTTTGCCAACTATGCATCTGACAAAGGTCTAATATTCACAGTAATGCTATCCACAATAGAATCTATCAGGAACTTAAACAAATTTACAAATAACAACAAACAACCCCATTAACGTGGGCAAATGACATGAACACTTTTCAAAAGAAGACATACATGCAGCCAACAATCATAAAAAAATGTTCAACATCACTGATCATTTGAGAAAAGCAAATCAAAACCACAACGAGATACTATCTCACACCAGACAGAATGCCTATTATTAAAAAGTCAAAACACAACAGATACTGGCATGGTTGTTAAAAAAAGAGAACGCATATATGTGTTGGTGGGAGTGTAAATTAGTTCCTTGTGAAAGACAGTGTATCAATTACTCAAAGACCTAAAGACAGAAATACCATTTGACCCAGCAATCTCATTTCTGGGTATATACACAAAAGAATATAAGTCATTCTATCATAAAGACATGCAAGCCTTCATAGGTTCATTGCAGCACTATTCTCAATAGTAAATACATGGAATCAACCTAAATGCCCATCAACAGAAGACTGGACAAAGAAAATGTGGTACATGTATGCTATGGAATACTATGCAGCCATAAAAAGAATGAGATCTTGTCCTTTGCAGGAACATAGATGGAGCTGGAGGCCATTACCTTTAACAAACTAACTCAGGAACAGAAAACCAAACACCACATGTTCTCACTTATAAGTAGAAGCTAAATAATGAGACCACATGGACACATAGAGGGAAACAACAGACACTGGGGCTTATCAGAGGATGGAGGTTGGAAGGAGGGAGAAGAGCAGAAAACATAACTATTGGGTACTAGTCTGAGTACCTGAGTGATGGAATAATCTGTACATCAAACCCCCATGACATGAGTTTACCTATATAAAAAACCTGCACACATGTATCCCTGAACTTAAAACTTAAATAAAAAAATAAAAACAAATTTTCCTTACTATGCACACAGCTTCATTTGCCTGGTATAGTCTGTTTCACTGTTATAACTACATTTGGCAGCATTTTTTATAGATAAGGACAGATTGAAAAGAATGGATAATTCTTTTTCTAAAAAGATGCAACAGAATTTTTTACTGTAAATTGATGATTTATAATTACATAAATTTGTGGGTTCTAAAGTGATGTCATAAATTGTGGATACAATGTGGAATAATTAAATCAAGCTAGTTAACATATCCAATACTTCAAATACATTTCTGTGATGAGAACATCAATTTTGAAATGTATAATACTCCATTAAGTGAATGTACCACACTGTACAACGGAAGTCAAAAAAGTATAAAACATATTCTTCCCGTCTGAGATTTTGTATCCTTTGACCATCATTAAACTTTTTTTTTTTTTTGAGACAGTCTCACTCTGCCACCCAGGCTGGAATGCAGTGGCACAATCCTGGCCCACGGCAACCTCTGCCTCCTGGGTTCAAGCGACTCTCCTGCCTCAGCCTCCCCAGCAGCCAGGACCCCAGCCAACCTCCCCAGCAGCCAGGCATGTTGACACCATACCCAGCCAACTTTTTCTCTATTTTTAGTAGATATGGGGTTTCGCCATGTTGTTCAGGCTGGTCTCGAACTACTGACCTCAGGTAGTCAGCCCCTCTCAGCCTCCCAAAGTGTTGAGACATGAGCCATCATGCCTGGCCTAAGATTTTTGAGACAAAATATCAATTTCAAAATAGCATCAAAAGTGAGCAGGCCATGCACGGTGGCCCACACCTGTAACCTCAACACCCAGGGAGGCTGAGACATATTTTTCTGTACTAAAAATACAAAAGTATTTGTCTCTACTAAGAATACCAAAAAAAAACCAAAAACAAACAAACAAAAAACCCATTCTCAGCATGGTGGTCCATGCTCTCAATCCCAGCCATTTGGGAGGGAGACTGAGGAGGCAGGAGAACTGCCTGAACCTGGGAGGCAGAGGCTGCAGCAAGCTGAGATCGCGCCACCACACCCCAGCCTGGGCAACAAGAGCGAAACTTCTTCTAAAAAAAAAAAAAAGAGTGAGCATGTTTAACCATCCTCAGATCATAATAGACCAAATAGGTCAACAGAATAATAATTCATAACAAGAGAATGTTGATCAAAGAAAGGCAAAGGAACTGTGATTTGTAAGAATTAAAATCAAGGGGCTCCATAATCATCTGGCATCTGTTCAATGTTGTATCTATGGTTAAAAATGTACATTATAGGAACTCCAGGAATCTTAAGGATTCTTCTTTAAATGTCTGGTCAACTGTGGCCACAATGTAACACTATGCTGAATTACCGTCTGTACTAAGCAGTCATCTGCATGGGTGCCTTTGTGTGTACATAGTAATCGTTGGATCCAAATCTTGGATCCTTGGCAATCATTAGAGCCACTTGATACTTCTGTCCCAATTTCTCAATTTTAACCATTACACAATCAGTTATACAAGGGATATACTTGGCATATAGACAGTACAGTTTGGTTTTTATGGAAAAGTTGACAAAGTTGGTATCAAGGAGGATGTGGTAAGGTGGGACCAGCTGTGTATTATATTGGAAAAATAAGCAGAAAGGGTGTTGGGGAACTTCTTTTTCCTTTAATGTGCTGGGATCTTTCTTTTCTTTCTTTTTAGGTTTTAATCTATCATTTTCTTTAATCTTCTGATCTCTGAGGCTAAGAATTCGCTTCATGGCGCATACTTCTTTGTTTTCTTTTGCTTCCCCATGATCATGCCATACTCCTTTTTCTTCCGTAATCACCAACCGAATGGATAATTTTTAAACAAAGTTTGAACAAATGTCACACATTCAAAACACTTCTGAAAATGTGAACTCTAAATGTGAATTCTAAAAGTTCGGAGAATAATTATACAAGAGACACGTAAAAATTTGAGATTAATATCTCCCATTTTTACCTGAACTGCACCATGCATACCAAACAAAAATATTGCACTTCAGAATTCACACTTTGTTCTACTGTTTAAAATTTTTAACATAAATAAAACCTCTAAGAGGGCACATAAGTAACAGATTTAAGTAACTCAGGTTCTGATTCTTCACCTTCAACTCACTAAACTATCATCATTTATTTCATATCTACCATTTAAATAGGAATATGTAGTACAACAGAGATTCGAGGAATGAACTGCACCCTAAGCAAGCGCCCACTGTTCCAAAACTTTACAAACTTACTCCTGAAATAAATGTGGCTCCACACGAGTCTACAGCTGAGTCTACATATGTTAGGACTGACTGTGGAACTGGGATTCCTCTGAATTAACTTTCATGTAGAATACAATGCTTAGTGAAGGATATGTAAGTGATCATTCAGTTCTGGTTCCAGTTAAGATGAATTAGGCACATTCCACCCTGTCACTCACATTGAATGCAACAAAAAATCCTGGAAAGAATGCATGAAGCAGCTATCTGAGGACTCTGAAAAGTAAATAGTAACAAAAGGATTGGAAAAGGAAACCAAAAGTTGAAGAATCATTACTATAGTGGTGAGTTTTCTCGGTTTTTATTCCTTTAATATATCCCAGCCTGGACTTAGAGGCAGCCTGAATCCCAGAACACCATATCCAGTATCAATACCATAAATACTGTAGTTAATTGCTACAAATATTTGACAGGGAAAGACTGAAAACTTTGCACTCCAAAATGGAACAAAGCAAGAATCTTTACTCTCATCACTCATCTTCAATACTGAGATAAAACTATCCTTCCTTACAGATGACATGATTATCCATGTAGGAAACTCCAAGGAATATCCAAATGAAGTTCCTATAAATACTAAGTGAATGTAGCAAAGTTGCTTGATACAATGTCAGCATTCAAATATGAAATGTCCATCTATATAATAGCAATGAACAACTGAAGACCAAATAGGTATAAATCTTTTTTTAAAACGAAAAAAAAAAAAGAAAAGAAAAGAAATAGGGGGCTGGGTATCGTGGCTCACACCTGTAATGTCAGCACTTTGGGAGGCCAAGGTGTGTGGATCACTTGAGGTAAAGAGTTCAAGACCAGCCTGGCCAACATGGTGAAATTCTATCTCTACTGAAAATACAAAAAATTAGCCAGGAGTGGTGGTGCACCCCTGTAATTTCAGCAACTCAGGAGGCTAAGACAGGAGAATCACCTGAAGCCAGGGGGCAAGAGTTGCAGTGAGCCAAGGCTGTGCCATTGCACGCCAGCCTGGGAGACAGAGCCAGACATAGTCTCAAAAAAAAAAAAAGGTATCATTCTTTCTTGCAGGTTGAAGTATAATTGTGCAATCATAGCTCACTGCAGCCTCAAACTCCTGGGCTCAAGCTGTCTTCCTACCTCAGTCTCCTGAGTAGCTGTGATTACAGGTGCAAGTCACCACAATTGACTGAAACAGGCACAATTCTAACACATGCTCAGAATCTGTACGCTGAAAACTACAAAATGCTGATAAAAATAAATAAGAATCTAAATGGAGGGAAAATATATCAAGTTTATGGGTTGGAATACTCAATATAGTGAGAATTTTAGCTCTCTCTAAATAGATCTGTAGGTTTGACACAATTCCAATAAAAATCCCAGAAGTTGTTTTTATAGATATAAACAAGCCTATTCTAAAATTTATATGGAAAGCCAAAAGAACAAAAATAGTCAAAAAAATTTGAAAAAGAATAATAAAGTTGGAGAATTCATGGTACCCACCTTTAATATTTATTCTAAATCTAATCAAAACAGCATGGTATTAGCAAAAAGACAGATACACAGATCAGTGAAACAGAATAGAGTCCAGAAGTAGACACACAGAAAGGTGACCAAGTGATCTTTTAACAAATGTATAAAGACAATTCAGTATGAAAAAATATGATTTTGTATCCTGAGACTCTGCTGAAGTTGCTTATCATCTGAAGGAGATTTTGAGCTGAGATGATGGGGTCTTCTAAATATTCAATGATGTCTTCTGCAAATAGAGACAATTTGACTTCCTCTTTTCCTAATTGAATATCCTTTATTTATTCTTCTTGCCTGATTGCTCTAGTTAGAACTTCCAAAACTATGTTGAATAGGAATGGTGAGAGAGGGCACCTTTGTCTAGTGCCAATTTTCAAAGGGAATGCTTCCAGTTTTTGCCCATTCAGTATGATATTGGCTGTGGGTTTGTCGTAGATAGGTTTTATATCAGACTTAGTAAAAATTAAAAACTTTTGCTCTATAAAAGATACTAAGACAATGAAAAGACAATCTACAGAATGGAAGAAAATGTGTTTAAATCATATTCAACAAAGTACTTGTATAGAGATTATATAAAGAAATGTCACCACTTGTACTGGCCCATTTTCCCACTGCTATAAAGAATACCTGAGACTGAGTAGTTTATAAAGAAAGGAGGTTTAATTGACTCACAGTTCCGCATGGCTAGAGAGTCCTCAGAAAACTTATGGTCATGCAGAAGGGTAAAGGGGAAGCAAGGAACATCTTACGTGGCGGCAGGAGACAGAGTGCAGGGGAAATGGCCACTTTTTAAAAATCATCATATCTCATAGAACTCCCTCACCATCATAAGAACAGTACTGGGAAACCACCCTCATGATCTAATCACCACCCACCAGGTCTCTTCCTCAAAAAAGGGGATTACAATTAGAGATGAGATTTGAGTGGGGACACAGAGGCAAGTCATATCAACACTCAACAATAAAATGAGCAAACTAAACCAAAAGGAAGCAGAAAGAAGAAAATGATAAAGATTAAATTGGAAATAAAGAAAAACAGTAGTGAAAATAAAAAATAACTTGGTTCTTTGAAAGCATGAACAAAATTGACAAACCTTTAGCTAGACTGACCAAGTAAAAGAGACTGAAATCTCAAATTACTAAAATTGGTGAGGCAGTGGCTCACACCTGTAATACCAGTACTTTGGGAGGTTGAGGTGGGCAAATCACTTGAGGTAAGGAGTTTGAGACCTGACTGGCCAACGTGGTGAAACCCCATCTCTACTAAAAATACAAAAATTAGCCAGGTGTGGTGGCACATGTCTGTAATCCCAGCTACTTGGGATGCTGAGGCAGGAGAATTGCTTGAACTTGGGAGATGGAGGTTGCGATGAGCCAAGATTGTGCCACTGTACTTCAGCCTGGGTGACAGAGCAAGACTGTCTCAAAAAAAAAAAATTACTAAAATCAGGAGTGAAAGAAGGGACGTTACTACTGACCTGACAGAAATAATAAGGAAAAAATTCCCTATTATATTATAATAGGAACAAATTCCTAGAAAGACACAAGCTACTGGAAGTGACTCAAGAAAAACAGAAAAATCTGAATAGATCTATAACAAGTTAAGAGATTGAATTCGTAATTTAAAAAACTACTCATAAAGAAAAGCCCAGGCCCAGATGCTTTCACTGGCAAATTCTACACTTAAATATTAACACTTAAATAATTAATACCAATTATTCACAAACTTTTCCAAAAAATCAAAGAGGAGGGACCATTTCCTAACTCATTCTATGAGGCTAGCATTATTTTGATATTGAAGCCAGACAAAGACATCACAAGAAAAGAAAACTACAGACCAATATCTTTTATGAATATAGATATAAAAATTCTCAACAAAATACTAACAGGTTAAATCCAGCAATATACAAAAAGTATTATATAGCATGACCAAGTGGGATTTAACCCAAGGTTATGAAGTTGATTTAAAATTTGAAAACCAATTAATAGAATATATCATATAATGGCAGGGTTCAGTGGCTCATGCCTATAATCCCAGCACTTTGGGAGGCTGAGGCAGGAAGATCATCTGAGGTCAGAAGTTTGAGACCAGCCTGTCCAACATGGTGAAACGCCATCTCTACTAAAAATACAAAAACTAGCCAGGCTTGGTGGCATGTACCTGTAGTCCCAACTACTTGAGAGATGGAGGCAGAACCATCACTCAAACCCAGGAGACAGAGGTTGCAGTGAGTCAAGATTGCATCACTTCACTCCAGCCTGGACAGCAGAGCAAGGCTTTATCTCAAAAAAAAAAAAAAAAAAGAATATACCCATATCAATAAATGATAAAAACCATATGATTGTCCCAATTGATTCAGAAAAAAGCATTTGATAAAATTTGACACCTCATCATAATAAAAACATTCAGTAAACTAGAATAGAAGGAAACTTCTTCAACCCGATAAAGGGTATCTACAAAAAATAACAACTAACATTATATTTAATGGGGAAAGATTAAATGATTCCACCTGAAAAACAAGAACAAAACTAGGATAGCCAGTCTTGCTGCTGATATTCAACACTTCACTGAAGGTTCTAGCCAGGAAAATTAAACAAGAAAGTGAAATAAAAGGCATCCAGATTTGAAATGAACAAGAGAAACTATCTCTGTTTTCATAAGACATAAAAGGAATAGCCTAAGGAACCCACTTAATACAGTTAAAGCTAACAAATTAGTTTGGTAAGGTTGCAGGATACTAGGTCAATATACATAAATAAATCATATGTCTATACATTTGCAAAGAATAATCCAAATATGAAATTAAAGAAACTATTTTACAGTAATATCAAAAACCGTAAAATACTTAGTAATATATTTAGCAAAAGAAATGCAAAACTTATACTCTGAAAACTACAAAGTATTGTTGAAAGAAATTAAAGACCCAAATAAATAGAAAGACATCCCACGTTCATGGATAAAGACTTAATATTGTTAAGATGGTAATACTTCTCAAGTTGATCTACAAATTTAATGCTATTCACATCAGTTTCCAGCTAACCACTTTGTGGAAACTGACAGGCTGACTTTAAAATTTATATGGAGGCCGGGCGCGGTGGCTCAAGCCTGTAATCCCAGCACTTTGGGAGGCTGAGGCGGGTGGATCACGAGGTCAAGAGATCGAGACCATCCTGGTCAACATGGTGAAACCCCGTCTCTACTAAAAATACAAAAAATTAGCTGGGTATGGTGGTGCGTGCCTGTAATCCCAGCTACTCAGGAGGCTGAGGCAGGAGAATTGCCTGAACCCAGGAGGCAGAGGTTGCGGTGAGCCGAGATTGCGCCATTGCACTCCAGCCTGGGTAACATGAGTGAAACTCCGTCTCAAAAAAAATAAATAAATAAAAATAAAAATAAAATTTATATGGAAATTCAAGGAACATCATGTACCCAAAACAATCTTAGAAAAGAACAAAGTTGGAAGATTCATACTTCCCAATTTTAAACTTACTACAAAGATGCAGTAATTGATACAGTATGGTACTGGTATAAAGATAGGTATATAAATCAATAGAATAAACAAAGTTCAGAAATAAGCCCCCACATTTATGGTTAATTGAGAATCTGCTTTAGTTTAGGTTTTTTGTTTACTTTCATTGTCAAAGTTCTTCTCAGGGTTAACTGAGTTTTGACAAGGGTTCCAAGACAATTCAATGGGGGAAAAGTAGTCTTTATTTTTAAAAATTTTGTACTTTTAATTTTTTTATGGATACATAGTAGGTGTATATATTTATGTGGCACATGAGATATTTTGATGCAGACATACAATGTGTAATAATCACATCATGGGAAATGGAGTACCCCATTCCTTCAAGCATTTTTCCTTTGAAATATAGTCTTTTCAACAACTAATCCTGGAACAATTGGATATTCACATGCAAAAGAATGAATTAAGATCAATACCTAAAACATATGTAAAAATTAACTCAAAATGAATTAAAAACAAATACAAGAGTTAATACTATAAAATTCCTTGAAGAAAAAAATACAGGTGTAAATCTTCATGATCTTGGTCTAGGTAGTGGCTTCTTAGATGTGATACCAAAAATACAAACTACAAAAGAAAAAAAATAGATGAATTGGACTTCATCAAAACTAAAAACTTTTGTGTTACAAAAGACACCACCAAGAAAGTGAAAAGACAAACTGTAAAATGG
The DNA here is from genome assembly GCF_009761245.1 of Sapajus apella. Taxonomy (NCBI): domain Eukaryota; kingdom Metazoa; phylum Chordata; class Mammalia; order Primates; family Cebidae; genus Sapajus; species Sapajus apella. The sequence goes on along the minus strand of NW_022436976.1, from coordinate 35,423,839 downwards.
AAGAAAATACTTGTAAGTCATCTAACTGATAAGGGGCTTGTATCTAGAAGATATAAATAAATTTTACAACTCAATAGTAAAAAGACAAATACAATCTCAAAGTAGTCAAATGACTTGAATAGACATTGTTTCAAAGAAGACACACAAATGGCCAGACAGCACATGAAAAGATGCTCAACATTATTAATTGTCAGAGAAATGCAAATCAGAACCACAATGAGATACCACTTTACACCCACTAGGATGGCTAGAATTTAAAAGACAAATTAAAATGTCCAGACACAGTAGCTCACACTTGTAATACCATCACTTCGGGAGGTTGAGGTAGGAGGATTGCTGGAGCCCAGGAGTTCAAGATAAACCTGGGCAACATAAGGAGACCCCATGTCTACAAAAAATTTAAAAATTAGCTGGGCATGGTGGCATGTATTTGTAGTCCCAGCTACTCGGGAGGCTGACGTGGGAGGTTCACTTGAGCCCGGAGGTCAAGGCTGCAGTGAGCTGTGATTGTGCCACTGCCCTCCAGCCTGGGCAACAGTGAGACCCTATCTCATTAAAAAAAAAAAAAAAAAAGACAGATAAAAACAAGTAGTGGTGAGAATGTGAAGAAACTGATACCCTATCACACTGCTTGTGGAATTGTCAAATGATGCGGCTGCTGTGTAAAAAAAAAAAAAAAAATTGGTAGTTCCTCAAAAGGTTAACATAGAGTAAAATGACCTAGCAATTCCACTCCTAGGTGTATATCCAAGAGAATGAAAACATATAGCAGCAGTATTCACAATAGCCAAAAAGGGGAAACAATCCAAATGTCCATCAACTGATGAATGGATACATTTTATATATATATATATATATGAATATTATTTGGCTATGAAAAGGAATGATGAACTGATGCATAATACAACATGGATGAACTTTGAAAACATTCATGCTAAGTGAAAGAGGCCAGTCACAAAAGACCGTATGTTGTACAATTCTATTTATATAAATTGTTCAGACTAAACAAATTTATAGAGACAGAGAGTAGATTAGAAACAAACTCCTCTGGGATTGGGGAGGTATTTACCTGGAGAAGTGAAAACTTATGATCACACGAAAGCCTGTTTGTGAATGTTTATAGCATTCTGATCTATAATTACCAAAAACTGAAACAACCCAAATGTCCTGTAACTATGAATGAATAAACAAATACTGGTAGAGCAATGCCATTGAATACTATTTAGCAATAAAAAAGAATGAACTAATGACACATGCAACAACTTAGATGAATCGCAAAGGGATTATGCTAAGTGAAAGAAGCCAGTCTCAAAAGGCTACATACTGTCTGGTTTCATTTGTATAACATTCTGGAAAAGAAGAAACTGTAAAGACAGAGAACAGATCAGTGGTTTCCAGGGAATAGGTAGGGGAGAGGGTTTGATTATAAAGGGGCAGCACGAGGAAATTTTCTGGGGTGACAGAACTGTTCTGAATCCTGATTGTGACGGTGGTTAGACAAATCTATACATACGGTCAAACTTTTAGAAATATACTATGAAAAAATCAATTTTACTGCGTGTAAACCAAAAAGAATACTTGTGACAATTTGAGATATATGTAAATAAAGAAATATATACAGTGTTTGTGTCTGTGTGTGTGTGTTTGTGTGTATATACACACATAATTTAAACTCAACAATCACTGCAGGGATTGTTTAGAATTTAGACCACCAACAAAAGTTTTTTTGAAGTGAGAAATATTTTATCTCTGACATTGTTCAGAATTGATGGGAAATGTTAACAATTTAAAAAGTAGTCTGGCTTTGGTGGCTCACACCTGTAAACCCAGCACTTTGGGAGACTGAGGCGGGTGGATCACGAGGTCAGGAGATGGAGACCATCCTGGCTAACACAGTAAAACCTCGTCTCTACTAAAAAAAAAAAAAGAAAATTAGCTGGGCGTGGTAGCATGCACCTGCAGTCCTAACTACTCGGGAGGCTGAGGCAGGAGAATCACTTGAACCGGGAGGCGGAGGTTATGGTAAGCCAAGATCATGCCACTGCACTCCAACCTGGGCAACAGAGCCAGACTCCGTCTCAAAAAAACACAAAAGCAGACCAACTTTTAGTATTATTATTGTTTAAAATTCTCTACAAACAATGAGCCTTCTTATTGCCTTCTCTAGGAAGGCAATGGGTCCCACCGTTACAACCCTGGTATGTCTCTCCCTTTTGTGATTCTAGAATAGAAGCCCTTAGGCACAGAGAAACCGATCTTGGAAGTTGGAAATCTAGTAGACTAAAAGGTCCAAGGGCTATGGGTGGGGCTCTGACAGTGTCTGCTATAGGGAACCAAATCCTGGTTTGAACAAATCAATTGTAAAATTTAAAAAGTATGTCCAACTAGGGCAATTAGGTAAATTTTAATATAAATTGAGTATTAGGTTATATAAAGGAATTATTTTTAATATTGATAGTATACTAATGTACTATGGCTTTGTAAGAAAATATCCTCATGTTTTAGAGATGAGGTATTCATATTTAGGTATTTCACAGTGACATTTCACAATGTCTGTAATTTGCTTTTAAATAAGCCAACGAAAAACCAAGGTGAAATAAATATGACAAAATGTTAAATATCATTAGAGTTATGTAATTAGTATACAAAGATTCAGATTTATTATACTGTTCTCTACTTTCTTATACACTTGAAATTTTTTGTAATAAAAAGTTTTCAAAATAAAAAACACATTGGAAAAGCATTTCTTAGTGCCAGAACCAGTGAACTCTCACTCTAATAAGATCCCATGGCCCTGTTACGGCACATCACAAGATGCTGAATCAAAGAATACCTGCAGCATCTCAGTAGCCTTTGGAAAAGAAAATGGAAAAACAAGTAACATCTTTCTAAAGCTCCTACCCTAAAATGCTAAGACAAAGACTATATAGGGCTGAAATGGGCAAATATTCAGCTATCCTGAAAGTCTGATTTTCCAGTAGGTCCCATTCCCCATTGGTTCTGGGATGGAAAGATGACAAAAGTCTAGTCAATGAGTCAGTTCCAAGATGTTTGTTTAACTACTGGGAAAGAAAGTAGAATGTAAGCCTGAGGCTAATGATACCCATGTGCACTTCATTTGGAGACAGTTTGCCTGACATGAAGACAACTCAGAGTACAGCTGATCTAAGAGATGGAGAAAAGCAGTTCATCTGATGGTGTTTGAGCACCTGGCTCCGACTCTTCCTGAGATACACTGGACATTTTAGTTGTAAATGTCTATGATTATGATTACTGTCATTATGAAGAAGAAAAATGGAGAAAATTCCTCCTTCTTAAGTCAGCGTGACTTGTTTGTCAATCACTTGCAAATAATTGACTCTTGTCACATTCTCTGACCTCTGAGATTAGGTCATAAAAGGCCATGTATCTTCCACTTTGCTCTCTGGGACAGCTGCCTTGGAACACTCAGTCAACATGTAAGAGGTCTGATATCTTGAGGATACCATGATGGAAGGACTACATGTAAGTGCTCCAATCAACTGTCCAGCTGAGCCCGGCCTTCCAGCCATCCATTCCAAGGAATCAGATGTGTGACTGAACTTGTCTTGGGGTCTCCAGACCAACATATCTACCAGCTGAATACCACCAAGAGATCTTGGTCAACGATATATGAAACAAAAGATGATGCAGCCAAGCTCTACCCAAATTCCTGGCCCACAAATGATACAATAAAATGGTTATTGCTTTAACCACTACATTTTGGGGTCATTTGTCATGCAACAATAGTTAACAGGAACAGGAAGCCAGAAGGGTGCAGCTAAACTGGGCAATGGCAGATGTAGTTTTTAATGGGGCCTGAAGTTTTAGGATAGAAGCCACTTGACTGTGCACAAAGCGCAAGACCTTGAGAGGAACATACCAGGTGTGCAGCCCTGAAGTTTAAGCTTCATTGGTTCACAGTAAATCCACCTGTGAAGCTGGACCCTAGGGAAGGTGAGGAGACTCCTTAAAGAAAGGGAAAAAGAGGAGAGCCTTCCAGGCAGAGGGAACCTGCATGGGCAAGGCACAGTCTGTTATGTAGGTCTGAGGAGCACGGCATGGCTAGAGGGCGGAGGCATGAGGAGGCAGGAGTGAACAGATGGGGAGAGGGGAGAAAAGCAGCTGACACTACAGCTTCAGGGAGCAGAGGGCAGAGACAGGTTGAAAGGGACTTGTAGAGGTGGGGAGCCCTGACATTTAGGATTTGGTGTCACAGTTAACTCAAGGACAGGCTGTCTGCCTCAGAACAATGACCTTAACAGGGTGTAAAATTTTAAGAGAATGATTTTAAGAGGCCAGTCCTCTTGGCACCAAGAGACATGGTGAGAGGGTCTCAACACTTTCCCAGGCCCATAGCCTCCACTAAGGGAGTCCTGTGTCCTCTGGGGGACAGGGAGCTGGGCCACCTCATTCTTCCCAAGATAACAGCTGACTCTTTTTTACCATATGGTGTCCATGCTGAGAAGACCTACCAGTACTCAAACTCTGAAGTTGAACACAAAGTTTTTTTTTTACCACCCTCCAGTCTTGTCTCTGCTCCAGGTGGGAATCAGCCCTCTTCCTCCCTTACTCCCCACACTGCATCAGCAGTGGGTAGTTTGGCTCCTAGCAGTTCTTGAAGGGACCCTCTTCTCTCCCTCTCCCTATTTCCACTGATCCCTTTTTGGCACTACCATTTGTCATGGCTCCTGAGAGAGAGGTTGGGCCTGTTTCTAAATAATCTAGCAAATACAGATGCAAATTTTACCAGGTCTTATTGTCAACAACTCCCAGTACTAAAGTCCAGGCCCATTTTCTGGCACTCAAGGTTCTCGGCGATCTAACCTCCGACTCTGTGCAACCTCAACAGACTGTCTGCACCTTCTTCCTTTCCATCTGCTAGTCCAGCGGCACCCATGACTGCCTCTCCAACTTCCTACCACAGATCACAATGCTCCCTCTCACCAACCCCCTCAGCACTCGGCTTACTTCCTCTGAGGCATTTACAGAATCACACTCTCCCGTCTGTCTGTGTGGCCCCTTGCCCTGGGCGGGTGTCTCCCATAATCTGTGACACTTCAGAGGGCTTAGAAACCCCATTTTATCTAGTCACTGGATCCCTCTGAGCTGTTGACTCCTTTGTTGGATGGGACCGCAGCATCCACACCAAAAAATATGAGCTTTGTAATAGTGAACACCTAGTGAGCAAGCATTGAGCTGAGAGCTTTTGCATATTATTTCATTTACTCCTTGCAGCACCCAGAGAGACAGACCCCACTCTTCCACCATTTAATTGAGACAGAGTGCCTTGCAGAAGTGGCCTTTCCCTGGCCAGACCTCCCTTGTGTGCACTTGTGTATCCCAGGGTCCTAGAACTGGGCCTGGCATACAGTAAGTGCTTTGCAAATATTTGCTGACTGAAGTAATCAGAGAATGAGTAACCCCAGCCAGAGGCTGAGCCTGGACTCCCATCTCTAGGGTCTTTCTTGCCCACTGAACAGGATTCTGCTGGGGAATATGGTTGGTACAGGACTTGGCACACAGTAGGTGCTCAGTAGTGTGTCGCTGCTGCTGCTGTGCAGGGGGGTGGGGCGCAGAAGGGGCTTCTACTTCAAGTCTGTCTCCCCTACCAGTCCAGGCTACCCGCGGCGGCCTGCGTTCGTTCGCATCCTCCCAGTGCCCAGGCCGGGGCAGCTCCAGTTTGCTTCAGGAAGCGTTCAGGAATAAACGTGGACAATTGCGGTCAGGAAGGGGACTTCAGCTTCCCTTTCTCCCAAGAGGAAAAGAGGTAACGCTGCCGCCGTTGCCCTCTCCTACGAGGGTTCGAGCGCTGCCTGCAACCCGGTTACCCCACACTCCTCCCTAGCGCTAATCCCAGCGGGGTTCAGCCCGCAGTCAGTCCTCCCAGAAGCAGAGTCTCACTCGCCCCCCTACCCCCGGCACCAGGCCAGAGAGTCCGGGGTTCGGATTCTGGCTTCTTGGCAACTGGGTGTGCGACCCCAGGCGAGTCATTGCGGGTCTCTGAGCCTCCCTGTTCCTGACTGTGCAATGGGCAGCGGGGCAGGAAAGCGTAGTGGGCACAGGACATTCCCAGGCGCCGAGGGCTGTGACTGACCGACCTGTGCTTCCACAGCGGGGCCTGGTTGGTGGAGACGCTCTGTGCCGGGTAAGGGAGGACCTCGGGTGCTCCACTACCCCACTCCTGGAACGCCCACCGCTCACGAAGCCTTCCTGAGCGCTACCCGAAAGTACTGACAGCCTGGAGCTGAGGCCTGGGCGCTCCGGGCCTGCCGCTTCTCTCTGGGCCTCCTATGTTAACGGAAGGGGAGTTTTCGCAAACCGCCCACTCTCGGCTAGCAGACACCGCATCACGAGAGGAGAAGACCCATCGGGGCGGTGGGGAGGCGAGGAGATCCAGGGTCCCAGAAGGTTGGACAAGTCCCTGGACCAGATGGCCCTCAGTTTCCTCCTCTGTAAAATGTGGCTGGTAATAACCAATTCTCTAGATCCAACCTGGTTTGCTGTGAGGATGAACTAATATAATAGTCTTGAAGTCTGTGACGCTGCTCCAGATGTTCTTGGGAATGAGTAACGCGGGTCCACAGGCCGCCCTCTCCGGTCGGCAAGAGCACCGCTGGGAACCAGGGAGCCTCGGGGGACCCAGCGTGAGTCCTTCCCGAAACCAAGACACCCAGGGCGTTCTTAGCTCCACCTTGGGTGCGGTGGGGCAGAGGACGGAGAAGAGGCGGTCAGAACCGCCCTGCGAAGCGAGGCTGGGAGCTCCGAAGGCCTGGAGTAGGGGGAGCGCATCGGGGCTTTAGCGGGCGCGGCGGCCAAGGGCAAGAAAGTTTACACTCTCAGAAGCTCCCGCACGCTTCCCCCCCCCCCCACCCCCCCCCCCCGCCTTCCTCTTTTCTAACTCTTCTCTCTCCTCTCTCCCTCTTTTTTCTCCTTTTTACTCCCCTTTTCGTCCACCGCTCTTGCCGGCATCTTTCTTCTCTGGGCCCTTCTCCCCCACTTTCATCTCTTCGCGCTCGTACTTTATCACCAGACAGCCAAACCCCCTTTCCAATTAAAGTGGAATTAGGCAACTCAATCAAATTAGTTCCCCATTAAAGCCCTTCTTTATTAAACCGTTTTCTTGTCCTGCTATTAAGTTTCACTGCCTGGCGGAACTCGAGCCGGCCCCAGAAGTTTACCTTGGGATGTCGCCGGACCCAGCCGAGGGGAGGAGTCACTCTTTTCCTGGAGCGGGGGAGTCACTCTGCGGGAAGCGGGAGGGAGGGACTGGAGGTTGAAGGAGAGGGTCGGCCAAGGAGCGGCTAATTTGCTCAGCTTGACGTGAGGAGTGAAGGTGAAAAGGGTGAGAGACGAGGTCTAGCTCGAAGTCGCGTCCTCGCGGCCACTCTCTCGTATTACACTGCTTCAAGGAAGGCAGCATGCCACTCCCAACCCTCACGACCCCATAATAACTCCCAGGCAGTAGCCCTTGTCAGGAGAATGGCAGCAGTCACTCTGCTCAGCCGTCGCCTCCGCTGCCTGTGGTTCCAACCCTGAGATGGGGCGCTCACTGCGTGCGACCTGAACTATGCCCAAATCTGCACCCAGAAAAGAGCGGGAACTGGGCCTCAGCCTTGCAAGATCCCTGTGAAGGCTTGGGCCCGTGACCTAAAAACTAAGAGCCCTGGCAAGGCGACCCCTCTGCAGCCTGCGCGCCCAAGCTGGGGTACACCCTGGGTTCCCGCTGGGCAGCGGTCGCGGGTCCTTCGGGAGTTGTGAGCCCCGCGCCACTCTGATAGGATAGGTCCTCCCAGGTACCACAGGAAGTCTTCTCTCCCAGTCTCCCCGAGGGTCGCAGCTCTCGCGGGACCTCGGTCACGCATCTCCTTAACACCGCGGTCTGAGCGAGAAATCAAGACCCTCCCCCCGCGCCTCCCCACCCCTCACTTCTCGAGGAGCGGGACGGTATTCCTCATTGTTTTCTTAGAAAATAACATTTATTTCTAGCTCATATCTATGCAAAGGAAAGCACAAAGTGCTGCTCTGCAGCAGCGTTTTCCGCTGCCGGCCCTTCTGTCAGGGCGTTTGGCGAGTCCCGGGAGGCGAGGATGGGCCCGCGAGCGGGCGGTTCTGGCTCAGTCACACGTCGCTCTGTTCCTGCTTCAGCGCGCACCTTGACGGCTCCTTAGGAACAGACCAGCCGCAGGCAAGGGGGGCAGGTGGGCAGGATTCGTCCCGAGTTTCCAATATATTTAATCTATAAACCTGATAAGTACAATGCGCGCAGTCTAATTTTTTTTCCATTTTGTCCTTTTTTTGCTTGTTTTTGAATGTTTTTTACGTTAATACCGAGGTCACCTACAGATTACAATTAATAACTTAGAATTCCATTTTATAACATTATACACTGGCTTGTATATATATATGTATAGATTATATATAGATTTATACATATATAAAAACACACTGCACCAAGGAAACCCATGCTTATCGGCATAAGCAACAAAGAGAGCGACAAATACCGCAACAAGGAAAGTGCACCTTAGAACTCATTTCCTTTTTTTTTTTTTTCAAATTTATCGGTATATATGTATATTCCAAAGACTCAACTCAGTGCCAAGAGATTTATACATCCTAAATTTATATTTGTTAGAGTGAACATTTAAATTTTTTAAAAGTAGGGGCTGGGGAGACACAGAAAAGACTCTCAGATTATCCTGCCATCCACTGAGAGCCGGATGAGCACAACACAGCTAAGGAGCCGCAGGACCCTGCACTGCTGTCGCAGCCTCTTAATTCTCCTGAATTCCCGGCCTTTTGGAAAGGGGGCTGCGGAGGCTTGAAGAGAGGTCAAGCCTCTTTGGGTGGAAAATGAGGACCCAGTCCGCGCACCCCCTCCGAGAACACCTGCACCTGTCTGTAGCTGCTTCCCCTTTGCTCAGCCTTCCCCACCCACCTCCAAAACAAAACCCCAAAACCACCTTGGAGTGAGAGGACCCCAGCCAGGGCGCAGAGGCCGCGCTGGGCGAAGAGGGGTAGGCAGCTCGCGGGGACAGGACTGGGGTTCCTGTTTGGGGACCGGCCGGCTGCCAGGCCCCTCGCCCTACTGCTTCTCCGGAGCGCCGTTGACCATAGGCCCGTACAGGCCGCCGCCGTAGGTCGGCTCCTTGTGCACAGCTGCCGCAGCGGCGGCCGAGCGGTCGCGCATGAGATCGCTGAAGGCGTAGTCCATGGGCGGGCGGAAGCCGAGCGTGGGCACCAGGCCGGCGGTCGAGTAGGGCGCCATGAAGGCCAGACCGCGGCTGTGCGCCGCAGCCGCCGAGTAGGCCAGGCGCAGCGGGCTGAGGCCGAGCGGTGCGCCCAGCGGGTAGGCGCCCGCGTCGGCACCGAAGTGACTGGCGTTGGGCTGCAGCGGCGAGAAGGCCGAGCGGCTGCTCAACGAGCCCAGCGCTCCAGGCGCCATGGCGCTCGCCAGCAAGGGTCTGTGGTGCGGCGGTGCGGCGGGCCCGGCCTGCAGCGGCGCAGGCAGCCCGGGCCCTCCGGCTGCGGCGGCGTCGACACGGCCCGGCCACGCGTCGTCTGCAGCTGCTGCGGCACCCACAGCGGCCTTGTCTGGGGGCGCCGCAGAGCCCAGGCCGGCCGCCAGGCCCCCGCGGTGGTGGTTCAGAACCTGCTCGATGGCCTGCACCACGTCGCCGCCGCAGCCCTGCAACACCAGCTCCAGGACGCCTCGCCGGTGGCCTGGGAAGACGCGGGTCAAGATGTCCAGCGGCGTCCGCTGCCGTGGACCCGGGCCTCCGCCCAACCCGGGCGCCGGCGCGGCCTCACCCTCTTCTTTGTCGGCCTCTGAACCGGATTCAGAGCCCAGAGGGCTAGCGGAGCCCGGGCTGTCGTCCTCGCCGCCGCCAGGGCCAGCGCTGCCTGGGCAGCTGCCACCTGCCTCTTTGGAGGCCCGAGCTAGGGGCGAACCAGAAAAGGATTCGCCGTCGCCGTTCTCCGAGGCTGAGCCGGGCCGCACCTCCGGGGACGACGTTCCGGGCCCCGAGTCTGCGCCATCGGGTGATAAGGGCTTCACCGGCGGCGGCTGCGGGCTGCCGGGGCGGCCTGCCTGAAGCAGCGTCTTGGGAAACAGGTCAAACTTCTGCAACTTGGCCTCTGGGAGGGGAGAAAACGTGTCGTGAGGAGCGGTTAGCTAGAGGACCACACTCACAGCACCTCAGCCCTTTGGATCTTAGTTTCCTCTTCCTCAGCCCCACAGCCCTTATTCACTAGGCTCCAGTGCCCCTCTTCCTTTTTGCTCTAGCATTCCTTCCGCTCTGAGCCCCTACAGCCCTGTCTCTCTTTCCCTGACCCCAGGGCTCCCTCTTTTTCTGTACCCAGAATCCCCAACCACCCGGGCCCTGTAAAGTTGATGTTCAGGCCTGCTCTCCCCACATCTGTGCCTCAACACCTCCACCCTTAACTTCCTTTCCAGTCCTGCGCTGCCCTGGAGAAGTGGCCTGGTCCAGGGTTCAAACGGGAGACAATATAACGCTGTAAAGAAGAGCCCACTGTATAGAAGACGCCTGCCCTGGGCAGCGCAGCCTGTAAGGAAAGGGGCTTTAGTTATCTAGGAGGTCCTAAGCTTCTCTACAGGCAGAAGTAGAACCCCTATTTCTAATCCGCTCTTTCCAAAATGAAACCTAAGAAGTTCTTCTCTCCCAAGATTAGAGCTGATCCCTCCTTCCCCTCAATGGTCCTGGCCTAATTTCCTCCCTCCCCAGAAAAAGCCACGGGAGTCCAGAAAAAGAGGGTGGGGCTAGGCATCGAAGAGGAAAAGGCAAAGGAAAGCAGACCCAGAGAAACCGGGGAGGTGCGGAAGAAGCTAGAAGGAGGGAGGGCGAAGGAAGTGGCTGTCCAGAGGGCGTTAGGAACGCAAGAAGGGGAATTACATGCGGAAAAGAAACGAGGGTTTCTTAATACCTAGGGAAAGCAATGGGGTGGGGGTCAGTTAAAGGGAGTCGGATTTCTTAACAGGGTTGGGAAGTGGCCCAGGGAAAGGGCCTGTGGAGAAGCACAGAGCGGAGGAAGATGAGATGTGCAGGTTTCCACCTGGGGAGAAGACAAATCGAGGAAGCAGGGACTTGCCTGAGTTTGGGTAACGGTGGGAAAAAGGGGTGAAGTGCAAATGTTTCAGAAGCGGAAGAACAGTTTCTGTACCCACGCCCCATACCCGACGCTGGGAGAGCGGTGAACCCTAGTAGCGAGGCGATTGGACACCGGGGTTCTACTCTTTCTGAACAGAGACAAGTTCCTGGGCTGCGTGCCCCAGAGCTGCAATCCTGCGGCCTGGCCGCGCTCTCACCTGCGCCCCCTGCGCCCGCGGCTCCGCCTCCGGTCCCCGCAGGCGCTCCTGCTCCAGGTCCCCCGCTGTCGGCGGTGCACACTGAACCGAAGACCTCGTAGGCGGGCCTCGGGGGGATGATGCCGTTGGCCGCGGCCAGCGCCAGCCCCTCCGCAGTGCCGTAGAGCAGCTGCAGCTCGCGCGCCTCGTTCTCTTCCTGCGCCTGCTGCCTGCGCAGCGCCACCTGCGCCGCCATGACACGCTGGCGCTCCGCGATAAGCGTGCACTTGGCGCACAGGCAGTCCTTCCAGCGACAGTAGCGTTTGTGGCCCTTGAGTGCCGACACCACGCCATGGTTGCGGCAGCGCGCGCACTTGGGGGTCCGCGGGTACTTTTCGGCTGCCCGCAGCAACAGCGGCGGCCCTCGCAGCAAGCCGCCTGCCACGCTCACCGGTAGTGATGCGGCAGCCGCCGCGGCCGCAGCCACCGATGCCACCGAGGCCACAGGCGGCCCCGTCGCTGTAGCCGCCGCCGCCGCCGTCGCCGCGCCGGGCACGCTGGGCAGCTCCGAGCGCAGCTCCATGACAAGACCTGACGGGAAAGAAGGTGGGAGGGGGGAGAAACCCCGGTGAGAAGCACACCGAGAGCTAGGCTGAAGCGCAGCCCGGAGGAACCCAAGTTGGAGAGGGAAATTTGGGCAGCAGGGGCTGGACTAGCGGGGCCCGAATTGCTGGGAGGAGGAGCAGTCGGAATCTTCTCCAGAGCCCGAGCGCCTCCACCCCAGACCCCCCACGGCTGCTCTTAGACCTGATTTACACGCTGGGGGTTAGATTTTGTCTGAATCAGTGATTCCGCCGGAAAAAAAAAAATAAAGAGACATGTAAAGTGTGAAAGTCACTGATTCGGATGGATGTAATGAGCATTTGAAAAAGGAGAGATGATTCCCTAAAGCTTAGTCTAATTGGGGTGAGACGGGCTAGAGAAATGTTAGTTTGGCGGGACTGGGATTAGAGCGACAGCTTTGGCCCAGAAGTTAGGATGATGCCAAGGGCAAAACAGGAAAACCGGGAGCAAAAGGGGCAGTTAGGTGGAAGGGTGAAGATAAGGAGAGAGAGACGGAGTTGCAGAGTTGAGCTGGCTGGGTCAGAGTTTTGTTTCTTTTTGTTTGTTTGCTTTTAATGCAGGCTGGGGCAGAAGCATTGGAGAGAAAAACCAGGAGCAGAAAGAATCGCTCTAGGAAGCAGAGTGGGAGCGAGGAAACAACTCCAGCAAAGTTAGGCCCAGTGGCTCTGGGACCCGTAAAAATGTAAGCTCCAAAATGTTCCACCGTGCGGGCCTCCAGAGAGTGGGGGAGAAAGTGTATGTGGATCTAGTTTAGGACTGGGAAGTATTAAGGAGAAAAATTCAGCCAAAGAAACTTTCTGTATAGGCAAACGCAGCCCAAAGATGAGCTTCATGGGCAAGGAAAACAGCGAAAAGCAGCTGATCTGGGTGTCCGGGATCCAGGGGCCGCACCCGGGAGAGGGGGAATGTGTAAGAAAAAAAAAACCCACAGGCAAAGCCTCGGGGAGGGGATTGGGTAAAACCTGTCGTGCAATTTTTTAGCCTCGCAGTCAGGAGAAGTAGTCGGGGCAGAAGATGTATCCTGAGAAAAGTTAGATAATTCGGGAAGGGGATCTTTCTCAAAGACCACCTCACACTGCCCTCGCTTACCCTCCCCTCCGGGTTTAGGGACACAGTCGTCAGACACGCCCTCCCCGACTTGGGGCCCCTGGGGACCCCGCTCAAGCGCAGGCTCCTGCGTTCTGATCTCAGAGTTGGGGTCCTAGGACGCAGATGGCCCAGTAGGCCTCACCGAGCCTGGGGAGTCGCAGTCTGAACTGGTCACAAATGGACACCGGAGTCCCACTCGCACAGCAGCCCCGCAAGGCCCAAGCAGGCCCAGCTCACCACTTCCGCCGCGGTCTCCTCTGCTTCACGCTTTCCCCGTCCCCGCCAGAGCCCGGGACAGAGTCCTCATGTTTCCGTCCGAGAGTCCCAGACCTCCTCTCTAGGAGCCTCCTCCCCAGAACCCTCGGGCCGCGCCGTCCCTAAGGCCCACGGGGCCCGGGCCTCCTCAACAGGGGCCGCAGACCAGGTCGCCACCCGGGGCTCTCCCTGAGGCCCCCAACTACCTGCCTAGGGCTGCGGGATCCTCCTCCTCCTCCGCCGGCGCTGCACACGCCTCCCGGCTCCACTGGCGACGCTGGCGTTCTTGGCCTCTTCCCCTTGCCCCGGGTCCCTGATCTGACCACGTCACCCTCCTTCAGTCACCATGTCCGAACCTCCGGACCCCTCAGAACGCAGCGCAGTCCAACCCTCCCTTCAGAAATCCGGGTCGGAGGCCTGTCTGCCAGCCGCCTGGTTGGAACCCGTGACCGGACTCTCGTCGTGCCGCGTCCCCTCGCGGTGCGCGCGGGACGCTGCGCGCAGCCGGGGCCCAGTTGCCCGGCGCTGCCAGACTCTCAATGAGCAGCTCGCCCGCTCTATTGTTGCTCCTTAGGGCTCCATTAGACAGAATTGGACAACAATGTGGCGCCTGCCATTGGCCAGGGGAGGCAGACGGCGCTCTGATTGGCCGGGCCCGCTCCCAGGGAGCCCCGCATTCTACAGTGTCCGAAAGATTCGAAACTCCAAAAGCTCCACTGTGTGCCTCCGGGAGGGGAGGGGGCGCGCCAGGGAAGGAGTGGAAAAAAGTGGGCGAGGAGGAGCGTTGAAAATTTCGTGACATGTAGTTTCCGTGCGCCCGAGAGCGTGTGAATTTCTCCTAATTACCGTGTCCGGTGCGCCTCTCTGCGTAGACATGTGTAACCCCTCAGCTTCTGGGGCGCCGGCTCGGCTCCACCGCTCTCACTGGCCGGGGACGCTTGGCAAAGCCGAGCTTCCTAAGTGGCCCTGGAGCCCTGGGGCGGGATGGGGGGCAGGTGACAATTCAATTACTGCGGTTGTGGTGTGGGCGGGACAGGGGTGCGGGGGTGGGGAAGGGAGGGTGTTCAAGGCATAAATGCCATGACGATTTTTCCTGTCTTCTTCCTGCTATGTTTCGGCGCGCTCCCTAGTCCGACGCGTTTGGGGTAGTTGGGGGCTGCTTTGTTTTTTTCTTCTGTCGCCTTTAAAGCTCAGTTACTTTATTGTAAAAGTCCTGATACGATAGGCATCCTGGAGGGTAAGTGTGGTTTATGAAGATTTTTGTGTTTAAAGAGAAGCCCAGCGAAGATAAATGAGATTGCGCTTCCTGTTGGTGCCCGCCGCGTCCCTCTCTCCCTGAGCCTTTCCTCTCCCCTCCCGTCTTTCGCGTTCCTCGGCCCGTTCTGCTCCTTCTTTTCCTCGTTTTTCCAGCATCTCGATTTCTTTTTCTTGGTGGTGGGATTCTTTTTGTCGTTGTTGTAAGTGAACGAACAGCCCCCCCACCCCTTTTTTTCTTTTCTAAACGAAAGTAAAAAGTGGCCTCTGTGTCTCCGCAGATTCTCTTAGACTCAGGACGCTCACCCGTCCGTCGGTCCTTCCCGGCAAGAGATAAAGTCACTGCGGGGAGGCCCCCGGGGACAGTTTTCAGTTTTAACTTTCGCCTTATTCTCATCCTGTCCTGATGTCGCGGCCCTGAGGAACAGCTCCTTCTGAAGAGGAGGTAACAGGTTTCAGATTTTGTTTCCTTTTTGAAAGGCAACATCTGGTATTAATGACGCGGCCCTCGGGCAGGTTGCCCTCGGTTTCTGTAGCTCTGATTTTATCTCTGTGTCTTTTCATTCTGTCTTTCCCTCTAATGTCTAATGTTCTGTCACTGTCGCTTTTATTCTCTAGTTTTCTCTCTCTCTTTCCTTCAGAGTAAATATTATTTCCTTAAATAATAAGGAAAACGAGCGTTCCGGTCGTTCTCTTTCCACTTTTGACGGTGCGTTTCGGCGTTGCTCTTTCGAACCTCTAGGCCTCCGGGAATTTGGGCGCGCAGACTTGGCCCGGAGAGTCGCGGCCTCAGGACGCAGCCCCTCCCGCCTGGCACAACTACTGGGCCGCGCCCCATCAGTCTATTCGCCGCTTCTGAGCCCAGGGGTGGGGGTGCAGGAAGGAAGGTGCGACCCACGGGCCCCCAACCGAAGACCGAACGGGCCCCCAACCTGGCGCCCCGGGAGATCCCTGGAAGAAGCCCACCCAGAGGTTGAGGCTGGAGGGAGGCCCGAGTGGGAGTGATGCGCCGGAGGACCGAGCAGAGAGCTTCCAGGAAGTTGACCAGGCCCCGGCTCGAGGGCGCTCCGACCCGGACAAGGTCTAAGATAGCGATAAAAACCTGGTCACTCGCTCTCAGGAAATGCCACTCGCTGAAGTCAGTGAATGGGTTTAGGAGAGCGAATACGGGGTCAGCCCCCCCGAGGGTCTCCCGCGTGAGGTGAGGGTAAGGGAATGCTTTAGGGATAATATGTCCTCTAGGAGCGCAGGACCCAGACCCCACCTTCCAACACCTTGAGTTTCCGCGGCCAAGCACGTCTACGCCCCGGCTGCACTTGGGGAGGGGTCGGGGGAAGAGCGCCGATCACCACCGGATTCCCCGTAGGGGCCGCCAGGAGCCTGCTCCTAGAGCTCCCTTGGACAAAATTTTCTGGAAATTATATTAAACCGAAAACGAAATAAACTATACAAATCTGCCTAGCTTTGGCGGGGAGGCGGGGGCCCAGGTATCCTTCTTTGCGCTTGAGACCAGGCCATCGTGAGATTTCCCCACTCCGGATGGGGGCAAGGGTGTAGCCACAAGGACTCGGGAACCCAAGGGTCCCCGCAGATGCGTGAGGAACTTCATTTTCTCAGAAGGGAGAGGAGGAGCATCCTGGCACCTAACACAGCCCAACCAGAGGGAATCCGCCAACCCTTGGTGGCCTCTCTCTTCTCTCCCCCCTTTCCTCATCCCCAAAGGTCTGGGACCCACAGCCTTTTCTCCCACTCTCCGGAGGTTAGGGAATTCCTGTGAGTGAATGTGTTAAGGAGGAGGGCAAAATAAACCCGTCCTGGGCCAAGGTCATCGCACTCACACTTAGACCGGGCAGGAATCCTCTGCCCAGCTTCGCAGGCCACTCCAGGGGCAGTTCCTCCTGATTTGGAGTGGGTTGGTCAGAGGGGAAAGGAAGGGCATGTCCCTACTGGGCCGCCAGCACTAGAAGAGCACGCCCCGGTTGAGGCAGTAGGGGCAATCCTCCCCCTCCACCACACACACACAACTAGCTTCACACTTGGACACACACCCCCTCCTCTGCAAGTGTGACCACTCTCTGCAAAGTTTGGAACACACTCTCACGCCGGCATTCAGAGAGCACCACGGGCTCAATTCTGATGCTAGCCTCCCGCCAAGGGGACCTTTTCAGTGAGTTTGACCTCACAGTGTTCTCATAAATATGTCCTCATCCTAGGACATCCACTTGGTGTGTAACATTCCCAGACTCCCACAGATTTCCACCTCGGTGACTGCACACCCCGATAGGAGCACATCCTCACGCACGTATGCCCTGGTTTATGCGCAGAGCTCCATCCTTACTTCTACAGTTGGGCCCCAGGCAGAAAAACCACAGCCTTCCGGGACAAATGAGGCGGCTGAGAGCAGAGGGCCCTCCTCACACATTCACACGCGTCCTCTCAGCTCGGAATCATTTGCTGACGCCTCTGCAGTGCCAGGGGCTTGGGGCCCGGGTGAGAGGGCCCAGCCAAGAAAATCCACCCCATCCCTATTCGCCCCTGGCCCCATCCCCCACCCCCACGCCCAGGCAGTGGTGGCGTCCAAAGCGACTGCGCTGGGATGAGGCTGGGATTGAGGTCCTAGGGTGCTGAACCGGCTCGAGGCGCGGCTTGGGGAAGGGGGCCGAGGGTGAAGAGTATGACTCTGAGTAGGAGAAGAGCCAGGAGCGCCGATGGGGGACCCGGGAGGCATTGACTTTTGCGCTGTTTGCCCGCGGCCTCGGAGCAAGCAGACGCCATCTGTTTACCGGCTGCGACGCGTCCCGTTTAATTACCCTCCCGGCAGCCTAATAGAGATGATATTAAACTAAATCTTTCTGACATTAAAAGTAATTATCCCCAAACCGGTGGCTCCGGGACGGAATGGCCCCTCCCGCACCCACCCCTTCCTTGGCCATGCCGGATTCCGTTAGTTTGGCTGATACTCTTCGCCCGGGAATGGGGCGCAGAGAAAAGGGGGAAGATGCCTTTGGGAGAAGGAATCTCTACGAGTTGCCCGTCACGCGTTTTCCCGCACAACCACAGACGCTCCTGTTCTTATGAGGACACACGCACGTGTACTCATAGACACGTAGCGACATTTTCCTCCAGATCAACTCATGAGTCATGCCGATTAAGACCCTTAGCTGCTCACACCCTCTGTGGATAGGGAGACGCGCAGCTTGGCTTCCTGTCCCCGTCCTCTGACACTGCTAAAATGGTCATTTTCCGTGGTCATAGCCACGGATCTATGCCAGGACCAGGAACCAGTCATAATTTCGAAACCAGAAAGAACTCCTGTGGTGACGCCGGGTTTCTCAGGCGCTCTTGCAGCTAAGGGCCAGGCGCCCAGCGATTTCCCTACAGTGCCTTACTGAAGTTGCACCCCTCTCTGCGAGGCAGGTCCGATTATTCCACTTGTCAGGTGAGAAAACAGATTCGGAGAGGTGAGATGACTTGTTCCACATCTCACAATTAGTGCGTAACAGAGCAAAATCAAACCCGGGAGTACCCTCATCCAACGCCACGTCTGTCTGTACAGTGCAGGCGCAGCGGGCGCCGCGGACTGGCTCCTGGCCCAACGCACCCCTCCACACTCGTCGGCCGGGAACCCGCTGGTGCTCTGCTTCTTCCCCGGCCGTGGACCTAAAGGCCGGGCCGAGCAGCCGACTGAAGGCGGAGGAGCGAGGGCATTGTCGCTGTGTGAACGGCAGGAGCCCCGGAGGTGGAGCCCCAGCGGCTACAGCCCTCCTTTGGATCAAGCCCTCGCGTCTGCCCGGCAAGCGAAAGGCGGGCGTCTGCTTAGTGTCGCCAGGCTTCTCCACGACCTTCTGAATGGGGGCATCTAAGCCTGACACCAACGTGTGGAGAGTGGTGTTCACCGCCCCACAATTCGTTTCTATTTGTGAGTGCCTACTGGGTACAGCCACTCTGCTAAACACTTGGTGTGTGCTGCCTTGCTTGGCATGCAGTTCTGGGGGAAGATGCGGTGTTCCATGTTTCAAACACAAGGTAGCCAAGGTTCCGCAAGGCGACATAACTTGCCTGGGGCCACAGTGCTGCCAAACTTCGAAAAAAACAGAAATCCAGATCCGACTCCCACTCTCAGGTTTTTTTACGCAGCTTCCGTTCTGGGTGGGTAGGATCAGACCTAGGGGCTTCCGTTTGGTTTGATTCCATTCAGTTCACTGATCATTCACAGAAACATGAAAGTACGAGTCATTCATTCATTCACGTTTTAATTTGTTTATGTAACTACATTTGTTGAGTGTCTAGTATGTGCCAGGCTCTATGGATCCGAGACAAATCAACCAAAATGGGCTCTTACAGAACTTGTTAGACAACTGGTGACACAGTCATCTATCAGTGAACTCACAGTGAGAAATCTAATCTTGGGAATGAGGGAGGGAGTTTGAGGAGAAGCTTTCTGAAGAAAGGGACCTCTGATGTGAGAGATTAGGTTTCAAACCCCAAAGGAAACACTGTTATTACTTGTTCTGACAGAATAAAAGTCTTATCAAACATTTTAGATAATTCAGCAAAACATATTTGGTGAATTTTGCTAATTTTTTTTCCTGTGTACCCACACTTACAAAAATGTATTTTACAGTACCTTTTTGTTTACAAATGTGCTAAGCATTTTAATATTAATCTATCTACATAACATTTTTAAATGATTGTTTAATGTTCCATTGCATGGATGCATCTTTCTTTAGCCATTTCACTGTTAAGAGGTACTTTGTTTCTTTCCAGATTTTGCTCTAATAAATATTGCTACCACAAACGTCCTTTGTGAATTTGCCTAGTTATTTCTTTAGGATAAATTCCTAAAAATAAGATTGATCAGTCAGAGTCTTTTTACATTTTTTAAAGGCTTTTGATAGCAATCAAATAGACCACAGGAAAGGTATCAATGAACACGGTACAAGCACATCTTTCTGATCTTATAAATCTTTGCCAATTTGAACAAGAAAAATAGTATATCATTGTTATAATTTGCATTTCCTTAGTTATTCCTTAGTTTTTCCTACCTGGGTCGGTCAGTTGTTTTAAAAATTATTTATATACATCATTTGCTTATTTTTCAATCATAGAGCTTCTCCTTTCCTTAATTTGTACTAGTAATTTGTGTATCAAAGACAGTATCTTCTGTCTGCAACATGCGCTGCATTTTTTCACTTTTTTGTGGTTGTCTTGCATTGTTATGCTGGAGTTTTAAAGCATTTATATAGACCAATATTTTCTTGTTAGATTCTATTTACAGTTTTATACGTAAGGTTTTCTCAAATCCAACCTTCTAAAAGCATTCGCCTATATTTTGTATTAGCTTTTTTTCATTATTTACATATATATCTTTAGTTCATTGGAAACTAATTTTGATGAAAGGTGTGGTCTGTAGCTTAATTTTCCCCAAATAATTAGCCGTTTATCACAGCATTCTTCAATGAACCCTTTCCCCTACTGAGCATATACTATGTACCAGATTCTCAGATTTGGTAGGTTGATCTCAGCATATTCTCTTCTAGGGAGCTATTTACTCTTCTTGCACCAGCCTCACTATTTTAATTATTGTAGTTCTGTAGTATTTGGGAGGGCATGTCATCCTGATTTTTCTTTTTCCACATTCTCATGGCTATTTTCAAAATACAGATTTCTGAATAAATATTTTGGGAATTTTAAACATAGTTCCAAAAAAGAAAGTAAAAAATGTTGGAGGGAAATTTAAGTACCTTTAGAAATTATTTTGAGGGAGATTATGCATCTTCACAATATGAGAAGTGTCTATCTTGGTGTGATGTTATCATGACTTTTATGTCTCTTGGTAACTGCTGTCATTTTTTTTCAACAATTCTGTTTCTTAAACATATATTCACACTTTGTATTTTATGTAGCTATTGTGAATAGAATCTTTTCACCCATTACAGCGTTTAACTGGTTATGACAGGAGCATAAGAAATTTACCGAAAATAGTATATTTATCTTGGAACCCACCTTCTTTGTGACCTCTCTCCCACTAACAATTTTTAAGTTAGTTTTTGCAGTTTTGCCACCCAGCTGAGTTTGGAAGGACCCGGAAATGAGCAGGAAGAGGGAGGGTTGAAGATGTAGAAGTGATTTGCTGGTCTTCCTGGGGCTTTGTGGATGGCGTGCACCGGCTACGTGGTCTTCTTTGGGCCATCCTTCTCCTGGTTTCCATCTCCCAAGAGGACCCCTTGAAATAGTGATTCCGAGAATCAGCTCCGGGGCTGATGCGCCACCCAGATACGGAGATTCCGCGGCGCGGTGTTACCATAAGCGAGTTGCCAGCCCTCTCTGGGCTCGCCTCCCGGCCACCCTGGAGTGAGACTGTCTGGAGGACAGCGCAGCCAGGCCACTACCTGTGGGGAAAGGAGACTGTAGAGAGGAGGGGCATGCGGGCTGGCTCCTAGGCCCGGTCAGCCTGGATTTGGGTCCAGACTTCCTCCTCCATAGTGGGGTGAACGACCTTCGCCTCGGCAGCCACCTACTCTCAGCCGATTCCCAGCCTGTATCCCTGGGGCCACCGACCAAATTGGAGATAAGAGGTACAGTTATCTTCCCCCCCTGGGAGGGGGAAGACACACACACACACACACACACACACACACACACACACACACACACA